>NW_027143047.1:0-90665 GCF_026170545.1 Melanerpes formicivorus | reverse complement strand
AAGGCCTCGGCCTTGAAAACCAGATAAAAGCCGGTATTAACTCCCTTCCAATTAACACGAACTGCTTCCAAACTTTTTTCCTCTCTTTTCTTTCTCTTTCTATCCCATTCTGGGGAAAGGGGGGCAAGAGAGGGGAGAGCGGAGGTGGGGAACCCCTCTCTGCCGAGGGGGGTTACTCTCATTTCTGTGTTACTCTGTTGTATATCTTTGTATATATTGTAGATATTGTAAATTTGTAAATATTCCCCTGCATACCCTACATTGCTTTGTAAATATAGCTCCACTGCATTGCTAATTCAGCTTGTGAGATTTTTTTTTCCTTTCAATTCAATTTTTCTTTCCCTTTACTTTACAAGGGGGAAGGGAGGAGGCTTCTTCGCCTTACCCTTCCACCCACCACACTGGGGCTGGGGCTGGGGTGGGGGCTGGGGCTGGGCTGGGGCTAGGTCCAGGGCAGCGGCTGGGCTGGGGCTGGGGCTGGGCCGGGGCAGGGCTGGGGCAGGGGTTGGGCTGGGGCCGAGGGTGGGGCTGGGGCTGGGGCTGGGGGCTGAGGGCAGGGCTGGGCTAGGGCTGGGGCTGTGGCAGGGGCCTGGGGCTGGGCTGGGGCAGAGGGCGGGGGCGGGGGCAGGGCTGGGGCTGGGGCTGGAACCAAGTCTTGGGCAGGGCTGGGGTGGGGCATGGACCGGGACTGGGCAGGGGTAGGGCTGGGGCAGGGGCAGGGCTGGGGACGAGGGTGGGGCAGGGCTGGGGCTGGGCATGGACCGGGACTGGGCAGGGGTAGGGCCGGGGCTGGGGGCTGGGCTGGGGCTGGGGTTGGGCTGGGGCAGGTCTGGGGCTGGGGTTGGGCTGGGGCTGGGGCTGGGGCCGGGGCTGCGAGTGGGGCTGGGTCCAGGGCAGGAACTGGGCTGGGTCTGGGGCTGGGCCGGGGCAGGGCTGGGCTAGGGCTGGGGCTGGGGCTGAGGGCAGGGCTGGGTCCAGGGCTGGGGCTGCGTTTGGTGCAGAGCTGGGGCTGGGGCAGGGCGGGGGCTGGGGGCAGGGCTGGGGTAGGGCTGAACTGGGGCAGGGCTGGGGCTGGGGCTGGGCTGGGGGCAGGGATGGGGCTGGGGCTGGGGCTTGGGCTGGGGCAGGGCTGGACCTGGGCTGGGGATGAGGCTGGAGTGGGGCTGGGGCTGGGTCCAGGGCAGGGGCTGGGCTGGGGGCTAGGGACTGGGCTGGGGATGGGCCTAGGCTGGGGCAGGGCTGGGGCTGGACTTGGACTGGGCTGGGGCTGGGATTGGAGCTGGGGCCGGGTTAGGGCTGGGCTGGGGGGCAAGGATGGGTTAGGGCTGGGGCTGGGCCAGTGCTTGGGCTGGGCTGGGACCGGAGCTGGGCTGGGGTAAGGCTGGCACAGGGCTGGGGCTGTGGCTGGGTCTGGGGCGGGGACTGGGGCAGGGCTGGAACTGGGGCTGGGCTGGGGCCAAGGTTGGGGCTGGGGCTGGGCTGGTGGCGAGGGTGAGGCTGAGGCTGGGGCTGGGGCTGCGGACAGGGCTGGGGCTAGGGCTGTGGCTGGGGCTGGGCTGAGGGCAGGGTTGGGCTGAGGGCAGGGCTGGGGCTGGGGTTGGGCTGGGGCGGGGTCTAGGGCTGGGGCAGGGCTGTGGCTGGGGCTGGGGCTGGGCTGGGGCTAGGTCCAGGTCTGTGGCTGGGCTATGGCTGGAGCTGGGCTGGTGCTGAGGGTGGGGCTGGAGCTGGGCTGGGGCTGCGTTCGGTGCAGGGCTGGGGCTGGGGCAGGGCTGGGCGGGCTGGGGCTGGGGCTGGGGCTGGTCTGGGCCAGGGCTGGGGATGAGGCTGGGGTGGGGCTGGGGCTGGGTCCAAGGCAGGGCTGGGGCTGGGCCTGGGGCCGGGCTAGGGCTGGGCTGGGGGCAAGGATTGGGCTGGGGCGGGGGCTGGGTCTGGGGCGGGGACTGGGGCAGGGCTAGGCCTGGGGCTGAGGTAGGGGTAGGGCTGGGGCTGGATTGGGGCCAGGGCTGGGGCTGGAACCAAGGCATGGGCAGGGCTGGGGCTGGGGTTGGGCTGGGGGGCAGGGATAGGGATGGGGCTGGGTATGGGTCTGGGTCTGGGGCACGGCTGGGGCTGGGGCTGGGCTGGGGCTGTGGCTGTGGCTGGGCTGGGGCTGGGTCCAGGGCAGGGGCTGGGCTGGGGGCAGGGATGGGGCTGGGCAGTGGCTGGGGTTGGGCTTGGGCTGGGCTGGGGCTGGGACTGGGTCCAGGGCAGGGGCTGGACTGGGGCTAGGCTGGGGCAGGGCTGGGGCTGGGCTGGGGCTGGGTCTGTTTCCAGGGTGGGGCTGTGTCCAGGCCTGGGGCAGGACTGGTTCCAGGCTGGGGCTTGGGGCTTGGGCTGAGGGCAGGGCTGGGGCAGGGCTGGGGCTGGGGCTGGGCTGGGGCTGGGTCCAGGGTTTTGGCTGGGCTGTAGCTGGAGCTGGGCTGGGGCTGAGGGTGGGGCTGGGGCTGGGCTAGGGCGGGGCTGTGGCCGGGGCTGGGGGCTGAGCAGGGCTGGGGCTGGGCTGGGGCTGGGGTACAGGGCAGGGGCTGGGCTGGGGCTGGGGCTGGGCCAGGGCAGATCTGGGGCAGGGGCTGGGCTGGGGCCGAGGGTGTGGCTGGGGCTGGGGCTGGGGCTGAGGGCAAGGCTGGGCTAGGGCTGGGGCTGGGGCAGGGGCCGGGGCTGGGGACAGGGCTGGGCTAGGGCTGAACTGGGGCAGGCCTGGGGCTGGGGCTGGGCTGGGGGCAGGGATGGGGCTGAGTCTGGGGCTTGGGCTGGGGGCAGGGCTGGACCTGGGCTGGGGATGAGGCTGGAGTGGGGCTGGGGCTGGGTCCAGGGCAGGGGCTGGGCTGGGGATGGGGCTGGGCTGGGGATGGGCCTAGGCTGGGGCAGGGCTGGGGCTGGACTGGGGCTGGGGCTGCGACCAGGACTGGGCTGGGGGCAGGGACTGGGGCAGGGCTATGGCTGGGGCTGGAGCTGGGGCCGGGCTAGGGCTGGGCTGGGCTGGGACGGGGGGCTGGGTTGGGGTAGGGCTGGCACAGGGCTGGGGCTGTGGCTGGGTCTGGGGTTTGGGCTGGGGTTAGGCCAGGGTTTGGGCTGGAACTGGGACCGAGGGTGGGGCTGGGGCATGTCTGGGGCTGGGGCAGGAACCAAGTCTTGGGCAGGGCTGGGGCTGGGGCTGGGGCTGGGGCCGGGGCTGGGGCAGGGCTGGAGCTGGGCATGGACCGGGACTGGGCAGGGGCTGGGCTGGGGATGAGTGTGGGGCTGGGGCTGGGGCTGGGGCTGGGGGCTGGGCCGGGGCAGGGCTGGGCCTGGGCTGCGGATGAGGCTGGGGTGGGGCTGGGGCCGGGTCCAGGGCAGGGGCTGGGCTGGGGCTGGGGCTAGGCTGGGTCTAGGGCTGGGGCTGTGCTGGTGCTGTGCTGGGGGTGGGCTGGGGACTAGGGCTGGGGCAGGGCTGACGCAGGGCTGGGGCTGGGCTGGGGGGCAGGGGCTGGGGCCTGGGGTAGGGCTGGGACTGAGGTTGGGGCCGGGGCTGGGGCTGGAGTAGGCTGGAGGCTGGGCCTTGGGCTGGGGCTGGGGGCAGGTCTGGGCTGGGGGCATGGCTGGGGCTGGGTTGGGGGGCAGGGCTGGGTCTGGGGCTGGGGCCGGGGCTGGGGCAGGACTGAGGCTGGGGCAGGGCTGGGGCTGGGGCTGGGGCACGGCTGGGGCTGGGGCTGGGCTGGGGCTGTGGCTGTGGCTGGGCTGGGGCTGGGTCCAGGGCAGGGGCTGGGCTGGGGGCAGGGATGGGGCTGGGCAGTGGCTGGGGTTGGGCTTGGGCTGGGCTGGGGCTGGGACTGGGTCCAGGGCAGGGGCTGGACTGGGGCTGGGGCTAGGCTGGGGCTGGGCTGGGGCTGGGCTGGGGCTGGGTCTCTTTCCAGGGTGGGGCTGTGTCCAGGCCTGGGGCAGGACTGGTTCCAGGCTGGGGCTGGGGCTGGGCTGAGGGCAGGGCTGGGGCAGGGCTGGGGCTGGGGCTGGGGCTGGGGCTTGGTCCAGGGTTTTGGCTGGGCTGTCGCTGGAGCTGGGCTGGGGCTGAGGGTGGGGCTGGGGCTGGGCTAGGGCGGGGCTGGGACCGGGGCTGGGGCTGATCAGGGCTGGGGCTGGGCTGGGGCTGGGTACAGGGCAGGGGCTGGGCTGGGGCTGGGGCTGGGCCAGGGCAGATCTGGGGCAGGGGCTGGGCTGGGGCCGAGGGTGTGGCTGGGGCTGGGTCTGGGGCTGAGGGCAAGGCTGGACTAGAGCTGGGGCAGGGCTGGGGCAGGGCTGGGGCTGCGTTCGGTGCAGAGCTGGGGCTGGGGCAGGGCGGGGGCTGGGGCAGGGCTGGGCTAGGTCTGAACTGGGGCAGGCCTGGGGCTGGGGCTGGGCTGGGGGCAGGGATGGGGCTGAGTCTGGAGCTTGGGCTGGGGCAGGGCTGGACCTGGGCTGGGGATGAGGCTGGAGTGGGGCTGGGGGTGGGTCCAGGGCAGGGGCTGGGCTGGGGCTGGGGCTGCGACTGGGGCTAGGTCAAGGGCTGGGGCTGGGCTGGGGATGAGGCTGGGGTGGGGCTGGGCGGTGGCTGGGGCTGGGCTGGGCAGGGCTGGGGCTGGGGCTGGGGCTGGGCTGGGGGCAGGGATGGGGCTGGGCTGGGGATGAGGCTGGGGTGGGGCTGGGTACAGGGCAGGGGCTGGGCTGGGGCTGGGTCCAGGGTGGGGCTGTGTCCAGGCCTGGGGCAGGACTGGTTCCGGGCTGGGGCTGGGGCTGGGCTGAGGGCAGGGCAGGGGCAGGGCTGGGGATGGGGCTGGGCTGGGGCTGGGTACAGGGCAGGGGCTGGGCTGGGGCTGGGGCTGGGCCGGGGCAGATCTGGGGCAGGGGCTGGGCTGGGGCCGAGCGTGGGGCTGGGGCTGGGCCTGGGGCTGAGGGCAGGGCTGGGCTAGGGCTGGGGCTGGGGCTGGAGTGGGGCTGGGGGTGGGTCCAGGGCAGGGGCTGGGCTGGGGATGGGGCTGGGCTGGGGTAGGGCTGGCACAGGGCTGGGGCTGGGGCTGGGTCTGGGGCGGGGACTGGGGCAGGGCTGGAACTGGGGCTGGGCTGGGGCCAAGGTTGGGGCTGGGGCTGGGCTGGGGCCAAGGTTGGGGCTGGGGCTGGGCTGGTGGCGAGGGTGGGGCTGGGGCTGGGATGGGGCAGGGCTGGGGCTGTGGCTGGGCGGGGGGCAGGGATGGGGATGGGGCTGCGCTGGGCTGGGGCAGGGCCAGGGCAGGGGCTGGGCTGGGGCTGGGGCTAGGCTGGGGCAGGGCTGGGGCTGGGCAGTGGCTGGGGCTGGGCTTGGGCTGGGCTGGGGCTGGGACTGGGTCCAGGGCAGGGTCTGGACTGGGGCTGGGGCTAGGCTGGGGCAGGGCTGGGGCTGGGCTGGGGCTGGGGCTGGGCTGTGGGCAGGGCTGTGGCTGGGCTGTGGCTGGAGCTGGGCTGGGGCTGAGGGTGGGGCTGGGGCAGGGCTAGGCCGGGGCTGGGGCCGGGGCTGCGACTGGGGCTGGGACCAGGGCTGGTGCTGGTGCTGTGGCTGGGGCTGGGCAGGGCTGGGGCTGGGCTGGGGCTGGGTACAGGGTAGGGGCTGGGCTGGGCCTGGGGCTGGGCCAGGGCAGATCTGGGGCAGGGGCTGGGCTGGGGCCGAGGGTGTGGCTGTGGCTGGGGCTGGGGCTGAGGGCAAGGCTGGGCTAGAGCTGGAGCAGGGCTGGTGCAGGGCTGGGGCTGCGTTCGGTGCAGAGCTGGGGCTGGGGCAGGGCGGGGGCTGGGGCAGGGCTGGGCTAGGGCTGAACTGGGGCAGGCCTGGGGCTGGGGCTGGGCTGGGGGCAGGGATGGGGCTGAGTCTGGGGCTTGGGCTGGGGCAGGGCTGGACCTGGGCTGGGGATGAGGCTGGAGTGGGGCTGGGGGTGGGTCCAGGGCAGAGGCTGGGCTGGGGCTGGGGCTGCGACTGGGGCTAGGTCAAGGGCTGGGGCTGGGCTGGGGATGAGGCTGGGGTGGGGCTGGGCGGTGGCTGGGGCTGGGCTGGGCAGGGCTGGGGCTGGGCTGGGGATGAGGCTGGGGTGGGGCTGGGGCTGGGTCCAGGGCAGGGGCTGGACTGGGGCTGGGGCTAGGCTGGGACAGGGCTGGGGCTGGGCTGGGGCTGGGTCCAGGGTGGGGCTGTGTCCAGGGCTGGGGCAGGACTGGTTCTGGGCTGGGGCTGGGGCTGGGCTGAGGGCAGGGCAGGGGCAGGGCTGGGGATGGGGCTGGGCTGGGGCTGATTACAGGGCAGGGGCTGGGCTGGGGCTGGGGCTGGGCCGGGGCAGATCTGGGACAGGGGCTGGGCTGGGGCCGAGCGTGGGGCTGGGGCTAGGGCTGGGGCTGGGGCAGGGGCCGGGGCTGGGAACAGGGCTGGGCTAGAGCTGGGGCAGGGCTGGGGCAGGGCTGGGGCTGCGTTTGGTGCAGAGCTGGGGCTGGGGCAGGTCGGGGGCTGGGGCAGGGCTGGGGGCAGGGATGGGGCTGAGTCTGGGGCTTGGGCTGGGGCAGGGAAGGACCTGGGCTGGGGATGAGGCTGGAGTGGGGCTGGGGGTGGGTCCAGGGCAGGGGCTGGGCTGGGGATGGGGCTGGGCTGGGGATGGGCTGGCAATGGGCTGGGGCTGGGGCTGGGGCTGGGGCGGGGACTGGGGCAGGGCTGGGCTGGGGACGAGTGTGGGGCTGGGGCTGGGGCTGGGGCTGGGGCTGGGCCGGGGCAGGGCTGGGCCTGGGCTGGGGATGAGGCTGGGGTGGGGCTGGGGCCGGGTCCAGGGCAGGGGCTGGGCTGGCCTGGGGCTAGGCTGGGTCTAGGGCTGGGGCTGTGCTGGTGCTGTGCTGGGGGTGGGCTGGGGACTAGGGCTGGGGCAGGGCTGACGCAGGTCTGGGGCTGGGCTGGGGGCAGGGTCTGGGACCTGGGGTAGGGCTGGGACTGAGGTTGGGGCCAGGGCTGGGGCTGGAGTAGGCTGGAGGCTGGGCCTTGGGCTGGGTCTGGGGGCAGGTCTGGGCTGGGGGCAGGGCTGGGGCTGGGGCTGGGGCAGGACGGAGGCTGGGGCAGGGCTGGGGCTGGGGCTGGGGCTGGGGCTGGGGCTGGGTCTGGGTCTGGGTCTGGGGCAGGGCTTGGGCTGGGGCTGGGCTGGGGCTGTGGCTGTGGCTGGGCTGGGGCTGGGTCCAGGGCAGGGGCTGGGCTGGGGCTGGGGCTGGGCCGGGGCAGGGCTGGGGCTGGGGCTGGGGCTGGGGGCGAGGGTGGGGCTGGGGCTGGGGCTGGGGCTGAGGGCAGGGCTAGCCTAGGGCTGGGGCTGGGGCAGGGGCCGGGGCAGGGGACAGGGCTGGGGCCAGAGCTGGGGCAGGGCTTGGTCCGGGCTGGGGCTGGGCAGGGCGGGGGCTGGGGCAGGGCTCGGTTAGGGCTGGGCTGAGGCCGGGGCTGGGTCCAGGCCTGGGGCTGGGCTGAGGGCAGGGCTGGGCTAGGGCTGGGCTGGGGCTGGGGCTGGGTCCAGGGCTGGGGCTGGGCTGGGGGCAGTGGCTGGGGCCTGGGGTAGGGCTGGGACTGAGTTTGGGGCCGGGGCTGGGGCTGGAGTAGGCTGGAGGCTGGGCCTTGGGCTGGGGCTGGGGGCAGGTCTGGGCTGGGGGCATGGCTGGGGCTGTGTTGGGGGCAGGGCTGCGGCTGGGGCTGGGGCCGGGGCTGGGGCAGGACTGAGGCTGGGGCAGGGCTGGGGCTGGGGCTGGGGCTGGGGCACGGCTGGGGCTGGGGCTGGGCTGGGGCTGTGGCTGTGGCTGGGCTGGGGCTGGGTCCAGGGCAGGGGCTGGGCTGGGGGCAGGGATGGGGCTGGGCAGTGGCTGGGGTTGGGCTTGGGCTGGGCTGGGGCTGGGACTGGGTCCAGGGTGGGGCTGTGTCCAGGGCTGGGGCAGGACTGGTTCCGGGCTGGGGCTGGGGCTGGGCTGAGGGCAGGGCTGGGGCAGGGCTGGGGCTGGGGCTGGGCTGGGGCTGGGTCCAGGGTTTTGGCTGGGCTGTGGCTGGAGCTGGGCTGGGGCTGAGGGTGGGGCTGGGGCTGGGCTAGGGCGGGGCTGTGGCCGGGGCTGGGGCTGAGCAGGGCTGGGGCTGGGCTGGGGCTGGGTACAGGGCTGGGGCTGGGCTGGGGCTGGGGCTGGGCCAGGGCAGATCTGGGGCAGGGCCTGGGCTGGGGCCGAGGGTGTGGCTGGGGCTGGGGCTGGGGCTGAGGGCAAGGCTGGGCTAGAGCTGGGGCAGGGCTGGGGCAGGGCTGGGGCTGCGTTCGGTGCAGAGCTGGGGCTGGGGCAGGGCGGGGGCTGGGGCAGGGCTGGGCTAGGGCTGAACTGGGGCAGGCCTGGGGCTGGGGCTGGGCTGGGGGCAGGGATGGGGCTGAGTCTGGGGCTTGGGCTGGGGCAGGGCTGGACCTGGGCTGGGGATGAGGCTGGAGTGGGGCTCGGGGTCGTCCAGGGCAGGGGCTGGGCTGGGGCTGGGGCTGCGACTGGGGCTAGGTCAAGGGCTGGGGCTGGGCTGGGGATGAGGCTGGGGTGGGGCTGGGCGGTGGCTGGGGCTGGGCTGGGCAGGGCTGGGGCTGGGGCTGGGCTGGGGGCAGGGATGGGGCTGGGCTGGGGATGAGGCTGGGGTGGGGCTGGGGCTGGGTCCAGGGTGGGGCTGTGTCCAGGGCTGGGGCTAGGCTGGGACAGGGCTGGGGCTGGGCTGGGGCTGGGGCTGGGTCCAGGGTGGGGCTGTGTCCAGGGCTGGGGCAGGACTGGTTCCGGGCTGGGGCTGGGGCTGGGCTGAGGGCAGGGCAGGGGCAGGGCTGGGGATGGGGCTGGGCTGGGGCTGGGTACAGGGCAGGGGCTGGGCTGGGGCTGGGGCTGGGCCGGGGCAGATCTGGGGCAGGGGCTGGGCTGGGGCCGAGCGTGGGGCTGGGGCTGGGGCTGAGGGCAGGGCTGGGCTAGGGCTGGGGTTGGGGCAGGGGCCGGGGCTGGGAACAGGGCTGGGCTAGAGCTGGGGCAGGGCTGGGGCAGGGCTGGGGCTGCGTTTGGTGCAGAGCTGGGGCTGGGGCAGGTCGGGGGCTGGGGCAGGGCTGGGGGCAGGGATGGGGCTGAGTCTGGGGCTTGGGCTGGGGCAGGGAAGGACCTGGGCTGGGGATGAGGCTGGAGTGGGGCTGGGGGTGGGTCCAGGGCAGGGGCTGGGCTGGGGATGGGGCTGGGCTGGGGATGGGCTGGCAATGGGCTGGGGCTGGGTCTGGGGCGGGGACTGGGGCAGGGCTGGGGCTGGGGACGAGTGTGGGGCTGGGGCTGGGGCTGGGGCTGGGCCGGGGCAGGGCTGGGCCTGGGCTGGGGATGAGGCTGGGGTGGGGCTGGGGCCGGGTCCAGGGCAGGGGCTGGGCTGGCCTGGGGCTAGGCTGGGTCTAGGGCTGGGGCTGTGCTGGTGCTGTGCTGGGGGTGGGCTGGGGACTAGGGCTGGGGCAGGGCTGACGCAGGGCTGGGGCTGGGCTGGGGGCAGGGGCTGGGACCTGGGGTAGGGCTGGGACTGAGGTTGGGGCCAGGGCTGGGGCTGGAGTAGGCTGGAGGCTGGGCCTTGGGCTGGGTCTGGGGGCAGGTCTGGGCTGGGGGCATGGCTGGGGCTGGGTTGGGGGCAGGGCTGGGGCTGGGGCTGGGGCAGGACGGAGGCTGGGGCAGGGCTGGGGCTGGGGCTGGGGCTGGGGCTAGGTCTGGGTCTGGGTCTGGGGCAGGGCTGGGGCTGGGGCTGGGCTGGGGCTGTGGCTGTGGCTGGGCTGGGGCTGGGTCCAGGGCAGGGGCTGGGCTGGGGCTGGGGCTGGGCCAGGGCAGGGCTGGGGCTGGGGCTGGGGGCGAGGGTGGGGCTGGGGCTGGGGCTGGGGCTGAGGGCAGGGCTAGCCTAGGGCTGGGGCTGGGGCAGGGGCCCGGGCAGGGGACAGGGCTGGGGCCAGAGCTGGGGCAGGGCTTGGTCCGGGCTGGCGCTGGGCAGGGCGGGGGCTGGGGCAGGGCTCGCTTAGGGCTGGGCGGAGGCCGGGGCTGGGTCCAGGCCTGGGGCTGGGCTGAGGGCAGGGCTGGACTAGGGCTGGGCTGGGGCTGGGGCTGGGGGCAGGGATGGGGCTGGGCAGTGGCTGGGGTTGGGCTTGGGCAGGGCTGGGGCTGGGACTGGGTCCAGGGCAGGGGCTGGGCTGGGGCTGGGGCTAGGCTGGGGCAGGGCTGGGGCTGGGCTGGGGCTGGGTCTGTTTCCAGGGTGGGGCTATGTCCAGGGCTGGGGCAGGAGTGGTTCCGGGCTGGGGCTGGGGCTGGGCTGAGGGCAGGGCTGGGGCAGGGCTGGGGCTGGGGCTGGGCTGGGGCTGGGTCCAGGGTTTTGTCTGGGCTGTGGCTGGAGCTGGGCTGGGGCTGAAGGTGGGGCTGGGGCTAGGCTGGGGCAGGGCTGGGGCTGGGCAGTGGCTGGGGCTGGGCTTGGGCTGGGCTGGGGCTGGGACTGGGTCCAGGACAGGGGCTGGACTGGGGCTGGGGCTAGGCTGGGGCAGGGCTGGGGCTGGGCTGGGGCTGGGGCTGGGTCCAGGGTGGGGCTGTGTCCAGGGCTGGGGCAGGACTGGTTCCGGACTGGGGCTGGGGCTGGGCTGAGGGCAGGGCTGGGGCAGGGCTGGGGCTGGGGCTGGGCTGGGGCTGGGTCCAGGGTTTTGGCTGGGCTGTGGCTGGAGCTGGGCTGGGGCTGAGGGTGGGGCTGGGGCTGGGCTAGGGCGGGGCTGGGGCTGGGGCTGGGCTGGGGCAGGGGCTGGGGCTGGGTCCAGGGCAGGGGCTGGGCTGGGGCTGGGGCTGGGCCGGGGCAGATCTGGGGCAGGGGCTGGGCTGGGGCCGAGGGTGGGGCTGGGGCTGGGGCTGGGGCTGAGGGCAAGGCTGGGCTAGGGCTGGGGCTGGGGCAGGGATGGGGCTGAGTCTCTGGCTTGGGCTGGGGCAGGGCTGGACCTGGGCTGGGGATGAGGCTGGAGTGGGGCTGGGGCTGGGTCCAGGGCAGGGGCTGGGCTGGGGATGGGGCTGGGCTGGGGATGGGCCTAGGCTGGGGCAGGGCTGGGGCTGGACTGGGGCTGGGGCTGCGACCAGGACTGGGCTGGGGCAGGGACTGGGCAGGGCTGGGGCTGGGGCTGGAGCTGGGGCCGGGCTAGGGCTGGGCTGGGACGGGGGCTGGGTTGGGGTAGGGCTGGCACAGGGCTGGGGCTGTGGCTGGGTCTGGGGTGGGGACTGGGGCAGGGCTGGAACTGGGGCTGGGCTGGGGCCAAGTTTGGGTCTGGGGCTGGGCTGGTGGTGAGGGTGGGGCTGGGGCTGGGGCTGGGATGGGGCAGGGCTGGGGCAGTGGCCGAGCGGGGGGCAGGTATGGGGATGGGGCCGGGGCTGGGGTTTGGGCTGGGGCAGGACTGGGGCTGGGGCTGGAACCAAGGCATGGGCACGGCTGGGGCTGGGGCTGGGGCTGGGGCTGGGGGCATGGATGGGGATGGGGCTGCGCTGGGCTGGGGCAGGGCTGGGCCTGGGCTGGGGATGAGGCTGGGGTGGGGACGGGCCTGGGTTCAGGGCAGGGGCTGGGCTGAGGCTGGGGCTGGGCCAGGGCAGATCTGGGGCAGGGGCTGGGCTGGGGCCGAGGGTGGGGCTGGGGCTGGGGCTGGGGCTGAGGGCAGGGCTGGGCTAGGGCTGGGGCTGGGGCAGGGGCCGGGGCTGGGAACAGGGCTGGGTTAGAGCTGGGGCAGGGCTGGGGCAGGGCTGGGGCTGCGTTCGGTGCAGAGCTGGGGCTGGGGCAGTTCGGGGGCTGGGGCAGGGCTGGGCTAGGGCTGAACTGGGGCAGGCCTGGGGCTGGGGCTGGGCTGGGGGCAGGGATGGGGCTGAGTCTGGGGCTTGGGCTGGGGCAGGGCTGGACCTGGGCTGGGGCTGAGGCTGGAGTGGGGCTGGGGCTGGGTCCAGGGCAGGGGCTGGGCTGGGGATGGGGCTGGGCTGGGGATGGGCCTAGGCTGGGGCAGGTCTGGGGCTGGACTGGGGCTGGGGCTGCAACCAGGACTGGGCTGGGGCAGGGACTGGGGCAGGGCTGGAGCTGGGGCTGGAGCTGGGGCCGGGCTAGGGCTGGGCTGGGCTGGGACGGGGGCTGGGCTGGGGTAGGTCTGGCACAGGGCTGGGGCTGTGGCTGGGTCTGGGGTGGGGACTGGGGCAGGGCTGGAACTGGGGCTGGGCTGGAACCAAGGTTGGGGCTGGGGCTGGGCTGTGGCTGTGGCTGGGCTGGGGCTGGGCTGTGGCTGGGGCTGGGCTGTGGCTGTGGCTTGGCTGGGGCTGGGTCCAGGGCAGGGGCTGGGCTGGGGCTGGGTCTGGGCCGGGCTAGGGCTGGGGCAGGGGCAGGGCTGGGCTACGGCTGGGCTAGGACCGGGGATGGGTCCGGGGGTGGGGCTGGGGCTTGGGCAGGGCTAGGCCTGGGCTGGGGATGAGGCTGGGGCTGGGCTGGGGCTGGGTCCAGGGCTAGGGCTGGGCTGGGGGCAAGGATGGGGTTTGGGCTGGGGTTAGGCCAGGGTTTGGGCTGGGCTGGGACCGAGGGTGGGGCTGGAGCAGGGCTGGGGCTGGGGCAGGAACCAAGTCTTGGGCAGGGCTGGGGCTGGGGCAGGGCTGGGGCTGGGGCTGGGGCTGGGGCCGGGGCTGGGGCAGGGCTGGAGCTGGGCATGGACCGGGACTGGGCAGGGGTAGGGCTGGGGCAGGGGCTGGGCTGGGGACGAGTGTGGGGCTGGGGCTGGGGCTGGGGCTGGGGCTGGGCCGGGGCAGGGCTTCGCCTGGGCTGGGGATGAGGCTGGGGTGGGGCTGGGGCCGGGTCCAGGGCAGGGGCTGGGCTGGGGCTCGGGCTAGGCTGGGTCTAGGGCTGGGGCTGTGCTGGTGCTGTGCTGGGGGTGGGCTGGGGACTAGGGCTGGGGCAGGGCTGACACAGGGCTGGGGCTGGGCTGGGGGCAGGGGCTGGGGCCTGGGGTAGGGCTGGGACTGAGGTTGGGGCCGGGGCTGGGGCTGGAGTAGGCTGGAGGCTGGGCCTTGGGCTGGGGCTGGGGGCAGGTCTGGGCTGGGAGCATGGCTGGGGCTGGGTTGGGGGCAGGGCTGGGGCTGGGGCTGGGGCCGGGGCTGGGGCAGGACTGAGGCTGGGGCAGGGCTGGGGCTAGGGCTGGGTCTGGGTCTGGGACTGGGTCTGGGTCTGGGGCAGGGCTGTGGCTGTGGCTGGGCTGGGGCTGGGTCCAGGGCAGGGGCTGGGCTGGGACTGGGGCTGGGCCGGGGCAGGGCTGGGGCTGGGGCTAGGGCTGGGGGCGAGGGTGGGGCTGGGGCTGGGGGCGAGGGTGGGGCTGGGGCTGGAACCAAGGCATGGGCACGGCTGGGGCTGGGGCTGGGGGCATGGATGGGGATGGGGCTGCGCTGGGCTGGGGCAGGGCTGGGCCTGGGCTGGGGATGAGGCTGGGGTGGGGACGGGCCTGGGTTCAGGGCAGGGGCTGGGCGGTGGCTGGGCCTGGGCTGGGCAGGGCTGGGGCTGGGGCTGGGCTGGGGGCAGGGATGGGGCTGGGCTGGGGATGAGGCTGGGGCAGGGCTGGGGCTGGGTCCAGGGCAGGGGCTGGGCTGGGGCTGGGGCTAGGCTGGGGCAGGGCTGGGGCTGGGCTGGGGCTGGGACTGGGTCCAGGGCAGGGGCTGGACTGGGGCTGGGGCTAGGCTGGGGCAGGGCTGGGGCTGGGCTGGGGCTGGGGCTGGGTCCAGGGTGGGGCTCTGTCCAGGGCTGGGGCAGGACTGGTTCTGGGCTGGGGCTGGGGCTGGGCTGAGGGCAGGGCTGGGGCAGGGCTGGGGCTGGGGCTGGGCTGGGGCTGGGTCCAGGGTTTTGGCTGGGCTGTAGCTGGAGTTGGGCTGGGGCTGAGGGTGGGGCTGGGGCTGGGCTAGGGCGGGGCTGGGGCCGGGGCTGCGACCGGGGCTGGGACCAGGGCCGGGGCTGGTGCTGTGGCTGGGGCTGGGCAGGGCTGGGGCTGGGTTGGGGCTGGGTACAGGGCAGGGGCTGGGCTGGGGCTGGGCCAGGGCAGATCTGGGGCAGGGGCTGGGCTGGGGCCGAGGGTGGGGCTGGGGCTGGGGCTGGGGCTGAGGGCAGGGCTGGGCTAGGGCTGGGGCTGGGGCAGGGGCCGGGGCTGGGAACAGGGCTGGGCTAGAGCTGGGGCAGGGCTGGGGCAGGGCTGGGGCTGCGTTCGGTGCAGAGCTGGGGCTGGGGCAGTTCGGGGGCTGGGGCAGGGCTGGGCTAGGGCTGAACTGGGGCAGGCCTGGGGCTGGGGCTGGGCTGGGGGCAGGGATGGGGCTGAGTCTGGGGCTTGGGCTGGGGCAGGGCTGGACCTGGGCTGGGGCTGAGGCTGGAGTGGGGCTGGGGCTGGGTCCAGGGCAGGGGCTGGGCTGGGGATGGGGCTGGGCTGGGGATGGGCCTAGGCTGGGGCAGGTCTGGGGCTGGACTGGGGCTGGGGCTGCAACCAGGACTGGGCTGGGGCAGGGACTGGGGCAGGGCTGGAGCTGAGGCTGGAGCTGGGGCCGGGCTAGGGCTGGGCTGGGCTGGGACGGGGGCTGGGCTGGGGTAGGTCTGGCACAGGGCTGGGGCTGTGGCTGGGTCTGGGGTGGGGACTGGGGCAGGGCTGGAACTGGGGCTGGGCTGGAACCAAGGTTGGGGCTGGGGCTGGGCTGTGGCTGTGGCTGGGCTGGGGCTGGGCTGTGGCTGGGGCTGGGCTGTGGCTGTGGCTTGGCTGGGGCTGGGTCCAGGGCAGGGGCTGGGCTGTGCCTGGGGCTAAGCTGGGTCTAGGGCTGGGGCTGTGCTGGTGCTGTGCTGGGTGTTGGCTGGGGACTAGGGCTGGGGCAGGGCTGACGCAGGGCTGGGGCTGGGCTGGGGGCAGGGGCTGGGACCTGGGGTAGGGCTGGGACTGAGGTTGGGGCCAGGGCTGGGGCTGGAGTAGGCTGGAGGCTGGGCCTTGGGCTGGGTCTGGGGGCAGGTCTGGGCTGGGGGCATGGCTGGGGCTGGATTGGGGGCAGGGCTGGGGCTGGGGCTGGGGCAGGACGGAGGCTGGGGCAGGGCTGGGGCTGGGGCTGGGGCTGGGGCTGGGGCTGGGTCTGGGTCTGGGTCTGGGGCAGGGCTGGGGCTGGGGCTGGGCTGGGGCTGTGGCTGTGGCTGGGCTGGGGCTGGGTCCAGGGCAGGGGCTGGGCTGGGGCTGGGGCAGGACGGAGGCTGGGGCAGGGCTGGGGCTGGGGCTGGGGCTGGGGCTGGGGCTGGGTCTGGGGCAGGGCTGGGGCTGGGGCTGGGCTGGGGCTGTGGCTGTGGCTGGGCTGGGGCTGGGTCCAGGGCAGGGGCTGGGCTGGGGCTGGGGCTGGGCCGGGGCAGGGCTGGGGCTGGGGCTGGGGCTGGGGGTGAGGGTGGGGCTGGGGCTGGGGCTGGGGCTGAGGGCAGGGCTAGCCTAGGGCTGGGGCTGGGGCAGGGGCCGGGGCAGGGGACAGGGCTGGGGCCAGAGCTGGGGCAGGGCTTGGTCCGGGCTGGGGCTGGGCAGGGCGGGGGCTGGGGCAGGGCTCGGTTAGGGCTGGGCTGAGGCCGGGGCTGGGTCCAGGCCTGGGGCTGGGCTGAGGGCAGGGCTGGGCTAGGGCTGGGCTGGGGCTGGGGCTGGGTCCAGGGCTGGGGCTGGGCTGGGGGCAGGGGCTGGGGCCTGGGGTAGGGCTGGGACTGAGTTTGGGGCCGGGGCTGGGGCTGGAGTAGGCTGGAGGCTGGGCCTTGGGCTGGGGCTGGGGGCAGGTCTGGGCTGGGGGCATGGCTGGGGCTGTGTTGGGGGCAGGGCTGCGGCTGGGGCTGGGGCCGGGGCTGGGGCAGGACTGAGGCTGGGGCAGGGCTGGGGCTGGGGCTGGGGCTGGGGCACGGCTGGGGCTGGGGCTGGGCTGGGGCTGTGGCTGTGGCTGGGCTGGGGCTGGGTCCAGGGCAGGGGCTGGGCTGGGGGCAGGGATGGGGCTGGGCAGTGGCTGGGGTTGGGCTTGGGCTGGGCTGGGGCTGGGACTGGGTCCAGGGTGGGGCTGTGTCCAGGGCTGGGGCAGGACTGGTTCCGGGCTGGGGCTGGGGCTGGGCTGAGGGCAGGGCTGGGGCAGGGCTGGGGCTGGGGCTGGGCTGGGGCTGGGTCCAGGGTTTTGGCTGGGCTGTGGCTGGAGCTGGGCTGGGGCTGAGGGTGGGGCTGGGGCTGGGCTAGGGCGGGGCTGTGGCCGGGGCTGGGGCTGAGCAGGGCTGGGGCTGGGCTGGGGCTGGGTACAGGGCTGGGGCTGGGCTGGGGCTGGGTACAGGGCTGGGGCTGGGCTGGGGCTGGGGCTGGGCCAGGGCAGATCTGGGGCAGGGCCTGGGCTGGGGCCGAGGGTGTGGCTGGGGCTGGGGCTGGGGCTGAGGGCAAGGCTGGGCTGGAGCTGGGGCAGGGCTGGGGCAGGGCTGGGGCTGCGTTCGGTGCAGAGCTGGGGCTGGGGCAGGGCGGGGGCTGGGGCAGGGCTGGGCTAGGGCTGAACTGGGGCAGGCCTGGGGCTGGGGCTGGGCTGGGGGCAGGGATGGGGCTGAGTCTGGGGCTTGGGCTGGGGCAGGGCTGGACCTGGGCTGGGGCTGAGGCTGGAGTGGGGCTGGGGGTGGGTCCAGGGCAGGGGCTGGGCTGGGGCTGGGGCTGCGACTGGGGCTAGGTCAAGGGCTGGGGCTGGGCTGGGGATGAGGCTGGGGTGGGGCTGGGCGGTGGCTGGGGGTGGGCTGGGCAGGGCTGGGGCTGGGGCTGGGCTGGGGGCAGGGATGGGGCTGGGCTGGGGATGAGGCTGGGGTGGGGCTGGGGCTGGGTCCAGGGTGGGGCTGTGTCCAGGGCTGGGGCTAGGCTGGGACAGGGCTGGGGCTGGGCTGGGGCTGGGGCTGGGTCCAGGGTGGGGCTGTGTCCAGGGCTGGGGCAGGACTGGTTCCGGGCTGGGGCTGGGCTGAGGGCAGGGCAGGGGCAGGGCTGGGGATGGGGCTGGGCTGGGGCTGGGTACAGGGCAGGGGCTGGGCTGGGGCTGGGGCTGGGCCGGGGCAGATCTGGGGCAGGGGCTGGGCTGGGGCCGAGCGTGGGGCTGGGGCTGGGGCTGGGGCTGAGGGCAGGGCTGGGCTAGGGCTGGGGCTGGGGCAGGGGCCGGGGCTGGGAACAGGGCTGGGCTAGAGCTGGGGCAGGGCTGGGGCAGGGCTGGGGCTGCGTTTGGCGCAGAGCTGGGGCTGGGGCAGGTCGGGGCCTGGGCAGGGCTGGGGGCAGGGATGGGGCTGGAGTAGGCTGGACGCTGGGCCTTGGGCTGGGTCTGGGGGCAGGTCTGGGCTGGGGGCATGGCTGGGGCTGGGTTGGGGGCAGGGCTGGGGCTGGGGCTGGGGCAGGACGGAGGCTGGGGCAGGGCTGGGGCTGGGGCTGGGGCTGGGGCTGGGGCTGGGTCTGGGTCTGGGGCAGGGCTGGGGCTGGGCTGGGGCTGTGGCTGTGGCTGGGCTGGGGCTGGGTCCAGGGCAGGGGCTGGGCTGGGGCTGGGGCTGGGCCAGGGCAGGGCTGGGGCTGGGGCTGGGGGCGAGGGTGGGGCTGGGGCTGGGGCTGGGGCTGAGGGCAGGGCTAGCCTAGGGCTGGGGCTGGGGCAGGGGCCCGGGCAGGGGACAGGGCTGGGGCCAGAGCTGGGGCAGGGCTTGGTCCGGGCTGGCGCTGGGCAGGGCGGGGGCTGGGGCAGGGCTCGGTTAGGGCTGGGCGGAGGCCGGGGCTGGGTCCAGGCCTGGGGCTGGGCTGAGGGCAGGGCTGGACTAGGGCTGGGCTGGGGCTGGGGCTGGGGGCAGGGATGGGGCTGGGCAGTGGCTGGGGTTGGGCTTGGGCTGGGCTGGGGCTGGGACTGGGTCCAGGGCAGGGGCTGGGCTGGGGCTGGGGCTAGGCTGGGGCAGGGCTGGGGCTGGGCTGGGGCTGGGGCTGGGCTGGGGCTGGGTCCAGGGTTTTGTCTGGGCTGTGGCTGGAGCTGGGCTGGGGCTGAGGGTGGGGCTGGGGCTAGGCTGGGGCAGGGCTGGGGCTGGGCAGTGGCTGGGGCTGGGCTTGGGCTGGGCTGGGGCTGGGACTGGGTCCAGGACAGGGGCTGGACTGGGGCTGGGGCTAGGCTGGGGCAGGGCTGGGGCTGGGCTGGGGCTGGGGCTGGGTCCAGGGTGGGGCTGTGTCCAGGGCTGGGGCAGGACTGGTTCCGGACTGGGGCTGGGGCTGGGCTGAGGGCAGGGCTGGGGCAGGGCTGGGGCTGGGGCTGGGTCCAGGGTTTTGGCTGGGCTGTGGCTGGAGCTGGGCTGGGGCTGAGGGTGGGGCTGGGGCTGGGCTAGGGCGGGGCTGGAGCTGGGGCTGGGCTGGGGCTGGGCTGGGGCTGGGTACAGGGCAGGGGCTGGGCTGGGGCTGGGGCTGGGCCGGGGCAGATCTGGGGCAGGGGCTGGGCTGGGGCCGAGGGTGGGGCTGGGGCTGGGGCTGGGGCTGAGGGCAAGGCTGGGCTAGGGCTGGGGCTGGGGCAGGGGCAGGGCTGGACCTGGGCTGGGGATGAGGCTGGAGTGGGGCTGGGGCTGGGTCCAGGGCAGGGGCTGGGCTGGGGATGGGGCTAGGCTGGGGCAGGGCTGGTGCTGGACTGGGGCTGGGGCTGCGACCAGGACTGGGCTAGGGCAGGGACTGGGGCAGGGCTGGGGCTGGGGCTGGAGCTGGGGCCGGGCTAGGGCTGGGCTGGGGGCAAGGATGGGGCTGGGGCTGGGGCTGGGCCAGTGCTTGGGCTGGGCTGGGACCGGGGCTGGGCTGGGGTAGGGCTGGCACAGGGCTGGGGCTGTGGCTGGGTCTGCGGCGGGGACTGGGGCAGGGCTGGAACTGGGGCTGGGCTGGGGCCAAGGTTGGGGCTGGGGCTGGGCTGGTGGCGAGGGTGGGGCTGGGGCTGGGGCTGGGGCTGGGGCAGGGCTGGGGCTGGGCAGGGGATGAGGCTGGGGTGGGGCTGGGGCTGGGTCCAGGGCTGGGGCTGGGCTGTGGCTGGGTCCAGGGCTGGGGCTGGGCTCTGGCTGGGGCTGGGCTGGGGCTGGGTCCAGGGCAGGGGCTGGGCTGGGGCTGGGGCTGGGGCAGGGTTGGGGCAGGGGCTGGGCTGGGGCCGAGGATGGGGCTGGGGCTGGGGCTGGGGCTGTGGGCAGGGCTGGGCTAGGGCTGGGGCTGGGGCAGGGGCCAGGGCTGGGGTCAGGGCTGGGCTAGAGCTGGGGCAGGGCTGGGGTCTGGCTGGGGCTGCGTTTGGTGCAGAGCTGGGGCTGGGGCAGGGCAGGGGCTGGGGCTGGGCTGGGGCTGGGGCTGGGGCCGGGGCTGGGGCCAGAGCTGGGGCTGGGCTGGGTCCGGGCTGGGGCTGGGTTCGGTGCAGGGCTGGGGCTGGGCAGGGTGGGGGCTGGGGCAGGGCTAGGTTAGGGCTGGGCTGAGGCCGGGGCTGGGTCCGGGCCTGGGGCTGGGCTGAGGGCAGGGCTGGGGCTGGGGCTGGGGCTGGGCTGGGGCAGGGCTGTGGCTGGGCAGGGGATGAGGCTGGGGTGAGGCTGGGGCTGGGTCCAGGGCTGGGGCTGGGCTGTGGCTGGGTCCAGGGCTGGGGCTGGGCTGTGGCTGGGTCCAGGGCAGGGGCTGGGCTGGGGCTGGGTCCAGGGCAGGGGCTGGGCTGGGGCTGGGGCTGGGCCGGGGCAGGGCTGGGGCAGGGGCAGGGCTGGGGCCGAGGGTGGGGCTGGGGCTGGGGCTGTGGGCAGGGCTGGGCTAGGGCTGGGGCTGGGGCAGGGGCCAGGGCTGGTGTCAGGGCTGGGCTAGAGCTGGGGCAGGGCTGGGGTCTGGCTGGGGCTGCGTTTGGTGCAGAGCTGGGGCTGGGGCAGGGCAGGGGCTGGGGCAGGGCTGGGCTAGGGCTGAACTGGGGCAGGGCTGGGGCTGGGGCTGGGCTGGGGGCAGGGATGGGGCTGGGTCTGGGGCTTGGGCTGGGGCAGGGCTGGACCTGGGCTGGGGATGAGGCTGGAGTGGGGCTGGGGCTGGGTCCAGGGCAGGGACTGGGCTGGGGATGGGGCTGGGCTGGGGATGGGGCTAGGCTGGGGATGGGCCTAGGCTGGGGCAGGGCTGGGGCTGGACTGGGGCTGGGGCTGCGACCAGGACTGGGCTGGGGCAGGGACTGGGGCAGGGCTGGGGCTGGGGCTGGAGCTGGGGGCGGGCTAGGGCTGGGCTGGGGGCAAGGATGGGGCTGGGGCTGGGGCTGGGCCAGTGCTTGGGCTGGGCTGGGACCGGGGCTGGGCTGGGGTAGGGCTGGCACAGGGCTGGGGCTGTGGCTGGGTCTGGGGCGGGGACTGGGGCAGGGCTGGAACTGGGGCTGGGCTGGGGCCAAGGTTGGGGCTGGGGCTGGGGCTGGGATGGGGCTGGGCTGGGGCTGTGGCTGGGCGGGGAGCAGGGATGGGGATGGGGCCGGGGCTGGGGTTTGGGCTGGGGCAGGGCTGGGGCTGGGCAGGGGTTGAGGCTGGGGTGGGGCTGGGGCTGGGTCCAGGGCTGGGGCTGGGCTGGGGCTGGGTCCAGGGCAGGGGCTGGGCCGGGCTAGGGCTGGGGCAGGGCTGGGACCGGGGATGGGTCCGGGAGTGGGGTGGGGCTGGGGCAGGGCTAGGCCTGGGCTGGGGATGAGGCTGGGGTGGGGCTGGGGCTGGGTCCAGGGCTGGGGCTGGGCTGGGGCTGGGACTGGGGCAGGGCTAGGGCTGGGCTGGGGGCAAGGATGGGTTTTGGGCTGGGGTTAGGCCAGGGTTTGGGCTGGGCTGGGACCGAGGGAGGGGCTGGGGTAGGGCTGGGCCTGGGGCAGGAACCAAGTCTTGGGCAGGGCTGGGGCTGGGGCTGGGGCTGGGTCCGGGGCAGGGGCAGGGCTGGAGCTGGGCATGGACCGGGACTGGGCAGGGGTAGGGCTGGGGCAGGGGCTGGGCTGGGGACGAGTGTGGGGCTGGGGCTGGGCTGGGGCAGGGCTGGGCCTGGGCTGGGGATGAGGCTGGGGTGGGGCTGGGGCCGGGTCCAAGGCCGGGGCTGGGCTGGGGCAGGGGCTAGGCTGGGTCTAGGGCTGGGGCAGGGCTGGTGCTGTGCTGGGGGTGGGCTGGGGACTAGGGCTGGGGCAGGGCTGGGGCTGGGCTGGGGGCAGGGGCTGGGGCCTGGGGTAGGGCTGGGACTGAGGTTGGGGCCAGGGCTGGGGCTGGAGTAGGCTGGAGGCTGGGCCTTGGGCTGGGGCTGGGGGCAGGTCTTGGCTGGGGACATGGCTGGGGACATGGCTGGGGTTGGGTTGGGGGCAGGGCTGGGGCTCGGGCTGGGGCCGGGGCAGGGCTGAGGCTGGGGCAGGGCTGGGGCTGGGGCTGGGGCAGGGCTGGGGCTGGGGCTGGGGCTGGGCTGGGGCTGGGGACAGGGCTGGGGTTGGGGCTGGGGACAGGGCTGGGGCTGGGCTGGGGCTGTGGCTGGGGCTGGGCTGGGGGTGGGTCTGGGCTGGGGCTGGGTTCGGTGAAGGGCTGGGGCTGGGCAGGGCGGGGGCTGGGACAGGGCTAGGGCTGGGCTGGCCTGAGGCCAGGGCTGGGTCCAGGGCTGGGGCTGGGCTGCGGCTGGGGCTGGGCTGGGGCAGTGCTGGGGCTGGGCTGTGGCTGGGCTGGGACCCGGAATGGGCTGAGGGCAGGGCTGGGGCTGGGGCTGGGATGGGGCAGGGCCGGGGCTGGGGCTGGGTGGGGGGCAGGGATGGGGATGGGGCCGGGGCTGGGGTTTGGACTGGGGCAGGGCTGGGGCTGGGCAGGGGATGAGGCTGGGGTGGGGCTGGGGCTGGCCTGGGGCTGGGTCCAGGGCTGGGGTTGGGCTGTGGCTGTGGCTGGGCTGTGGCTGTGGCTGGGCTGGGGCTGGGTGCAGGGCAGGGGAAGGGCTGGGGCAGGGCTGGGGCAGGGGCTGGGGCTGGGAACAGGGCTGGGGCCGGGCTAGGGCTGGGTTCGGTGCAGGGCTGAGGCTGGGCAGGGCTGGGGCTGGGGCAGGGCTGGGCTAGGGCTGGGGCTGGGGCAGGGGCCAGGGCTGGTGTCAGGGCTGGGCTAGAGCTGGGGCAGGGCTGGGGTCTGGCTGGGGCTGCGTTTGGTGCAGAGCTGGGGCTGGGGCAGGGCAGGGGCTGGGGCAGGGCTGGGCTAGGGCTGAACTGGGGCAGGGCTGGGGCTGGGGCTGGGCTGGGGGCAGGGATGGGGCTGGGTCTGGGGCTTGGGCTGGGGCAGGGCTGGACCTGGGCTGGGGATGAGGCTGGAGTGGGGCTGGGGCTGGGTCCAGGGCAGGGACTGGGCTGGGGATGGGGCTGGGCTGGGGATGGGGCTAGGCTGGGGATGGGCCTAGGCTGGGGCAGGGCTGGGGCTGGACTGGGGCTGGGGCTGCGACCAGGACTGGGCTGGGGCAGGGACTGGGGCAGGGCTGGGGCTGGGGCTGGAGCTGGGGGCGGGCTAGGGCTGGGCTGGGGGCAAGGATGGGGCTGGGGCTGGGGCTGGGCCAGTGCTTGGGCTGGGCTGGGACCGGGGCTGGGCTGGGGTAGGGCTGGCACAGGGCTGGGGCTGTGGCTGGGTCTGGGGCGGGGACTGGGGCAGGGCTGGAACTGGGGCTGGGCTGGGGCCAAGGTTGGGGCTGGGGCTGGGGCTGGGATGGGGCTGGGCTGGGGCTGTGGCTGGGCGGGGAGCAGGGATGGGGATGGGGCCGGGGCTGGGGTTTGGGCTGGGGCAGGGCTGGGGCTGGGCAGGGGTTGAGGCTGGGGTGGGGCTGGGGCTGGGTCCAGGGCTGGGGCTGGGCTGGGGCTGGGTCCAGGGCAGGGGCTGGGCCGGGCTAGGGCTGGGGCAGGGCTGGGACCGGGGATGGGTCCGGGAGTGGGGTGGGGCTGGGGCAGGGCTAGGCCTGGGCTGGGGATGAGGCTGGGGTGGGGCTGGGGCTGGGTCCAGGGCTGGGGCTGGGCTGGGGCTGGGACTGGGGCAGGGCTAGGGCTGGGCTGGGGGCAAGGATGGGTTTTGGGCTGGGGTTAGGCCAGGGTTTGGGCTGGGCTGGGACCGAGGGAGGGGCTGGGGTAGGGCTGGGCCTGGGGCAGGAACCAAGTCTTGGGCAGGGCTGGGGCTGGGGCTGGGGCTGGGTCCGGGGCAGGGGCAGGGCTGGAGCTGGGCATGGACCGGGACTGGGCAGGGGTAGGGCTGGGGCAGGGGCTGGGCTGGGGACGAGTGTGGGGCTGGGGCTGGGCTGGGGCAGGGCTGGGCCTGGGCTGGGGATGAGGCTGGGGTGGGGCTGGGGCCGGGTCCAAGGCCGGGGCTGGGCTGGGGCAGGGGCTAGGCTGGGTCTAGGGCTGGGGCAGGGCTGGTGCTGTGCTGGGGGTGGGCTGGGGACTAGGGCTGGGGCAGGGCTGGGGCTGGGCTGGGGGCAGGGGCTGGGGCCTGGGGTAGGGCTGGGACTGAGGTTGGGGCCAGGGCTGGGGCTGGAGTAGGCTGGAGGCTGGGCCTTGGGCTGGGGCTGGGGGCAGGTCTTGGCTGGGGACATGGCTGGGGACATGGCTGGGGTTGGGTTGGGGGCAGGGCTGGGGCTCGGGCTGGGGCCGGGGCAGGGCTGAGGCTGGGGCAGGGCTGGGGCTGGGGCTGGGGCAGGGCTGGGGCTGGGGCTGGGGCTGGGCTGGGGCTGGGGACAGGGCTGGGGTTGGGGCTGGGGACAGGGCTGGGGCTGGGCTGGGGCTGTGGCTGGGGCTGGGCTGGGGGTGGGTCTGGGCTGGGGCTGGGTTCGGTGAAGGGCTGGGGCTGGGCAGGGCGGGGGCTGGGACAGGGCTAGGGCTGGGCTGGCCTGAGGCCAGGGCTGGGTCCAGGGCTGGGGCTGGGCTGCGGCTGGGGCTGGGCTGGGGCAGTGCTGGGGCTGGGCTGTGGCTGGGCTGGGACCCGGAATGGGCTGAGGGCAGGGCTGGGGCTGGGGCTGGGATGGGGCAGGGCCGGGGCTGGGGCTGGGTGGGGGGCAGGGATGGGGATGGGGCCGGGGCTGGGGTTTGGACTGGGGCAGGGCTGGGGCTGGGCAGGGGATGAGGCTGGGGTGGGGCTGGGGCTGGCCTGGGGCTGGGTCCAGGGCTGGGGTTGGGCTGTGGCTGTGGCTGGGCTGTGGCTGTGGCTGGGCTGGGGCTGGGTGCAGGGCAGGGGAAGGGCTGGGGCAGGGCTGGGGCAGGGGCTGGGGCTGGGAACAGGGCTGGGGCCGGGCTAGGGCTGGGTTCGGTGCAGGGCTGAGGCTGGGCAGGGCTGGGGCTGGGGCAGGGCTGGGCTACGGCTGGGCTGGGACCGGGGATGGGTCCGGGGGTGGGGCTGGGGCTGGGGCAGGGCTAGGCCTGGGCTGGGGTGGGGCTGGGGCTGGGTCCAGGGCTGGGGCTGGGCTGGGGCCGGGACTGGGGCAGGGCTAGGGCTGGGCTGGGGGCAAGGATGGGGTTTGGGCTGGGGTTGGGCCAGGGTTTGGGCTGGGCTGGGACCGAGGGTGGGGCTGGGGCTCGGTCCAGGGCAGGGGCTGGGCTGGCGCTGGGGATAAGGTAGGGAAGGGCTGGGGCAGGGGTGGTGCTGAGGCTGGGTCCAGGGTGGTGCTGGGGCTGGCCTGGGGCTGGGCTGGGGCTGGGACTGGGTCCAGGGCAGGGGCTGGACTGGGGCTGGGGCTAGGCTGGGGCAGGGCTGGGGCTGGGCTGGGGCTGGGGCGGGGGCTGGGGCAGGGCTGGGGACGAGGGTGGGGCTGGGGCTGGGGCTGCGGACTGGGCTGTGGCCGAGCTAGGGCTGGGCTGAGGGCAGGGCTGGGGCCGGGGCTGAGGGCAGGGCTGGGGCCGGGGCTGAGGCTGGGCTGGGGTCTGGGCTGGGCCTGGGACAGGGCTGGGCCCGAGGCTGCGGCAGGGCTGGGGTAGGGCTGGGGCTGGGGCTGGGCTGCGGCCGAGGCTGGGGCAGGGCTGGGGTAGGGCTGGGGCTGGGGCTGGGCTGGGGTTTGGGCCGGGGCAGGGCTGGGCCTGGGCTGGGACCAGGACTGGGCTGGGGCAGAGACTAGGGCAGGGCTGGGGCTGGGCCTGGGGCTGGGCTGGGCTGGGGCTGGGGACAGGGCTGGGGCCAGGCTGGGGCTGGGGCTGGGGCTGGGCTGGGCTGGGGCTGGGGCTGGGCTGAGGGCACGACTGGGCTAGGCCTGGAGCTGGGGCAGTGATAGGTTATGGCTGGGCTGAGGCCGGGGCTGGGGCTGGGACTGGGGCAGGGCCGGGCTGGGCTAGGGCTGGGGCTGGGACAGGGCTGGGCTAGGGATGGGCTGGGGCCGGGGTTGGGTCCGGGGGTGGGGCTGGGGCTGGGCTAGGGCAGGGCTGGGCTGGAGCCGGGGCTGGGGACAGGACTGGGGCCAGAGCTGGGGCAGGGCTGGGGCCAGAGCTGGGGCAGGGCTGGGGCACGGCTGGGGCCGGGTTCGGTGCAGGGCTGGGGCTGGGGCAGGGCTGGGCTAGGGCTGGGCTGGGGCCGGGGCTTGGGCCGTGAGTGGGGCTTGGCTGGGGTCAGGGCTGGGGCCGGGGGTGGGGCTGGGCTGGGGCTGGGTCCAGAGCAGGGGCTGGGCAGGGGCTGGGGCTGGGCCGGGGCAGGGCTGGGGCAGGGGATGAGGCTGGGGTGGGGCTGGGGCTGGGTCCAGGGCAGGGCTGGGGCTGGGTCCAGGGTGTGGCTGGGCCTGGGCTTGGGGCAGGGCTGGGGCAGGGCGGTGGCTGGCACTGGGTCCAGGGCAGGGGCTGGACTGGGGCTGGGGCTTGGCTGGGGCAGGGGCTGGGGCCAGGTGTGGGGCTGGGGCTGGGGCTGGGGTAGGGACTGGGACAGGGCTGGGGCTGGGGCTGGGCTGTGGCAGGGCTGGGGACAGGGCTGGGGCCAGGCTTGGTCTGGGGCTGAGCTGAGGGCAGGGCTGGGGCTGGGGCTGGGGCAGGGCTGGGGTTGGGGCTGGGCTGGGGCTGGGGCTGGGCTGGGGCTGGGGACAGGGCTGGGGTTGGGGCTGGGCTGGGGCTGGGGACAGGGCTGGGGCTGGGGCTGGGGCTGGGCTGGGGCTGGGCTGGGGGTGGGTCTGGGCTGGGGCTGGGTTCGGTGAAGGGCTGGGGCTGGGCAGGGCGGGGGCTGGGACAGGGCTAGGTTAAGGCTGGCCTGAGGCCGGGGCTGGGTCCAGGGCTGGGGCTGGGCTGCGGCTGGGGCTGGGCTGGGGCAGTGCTGGGGCTGGGCTGTGGCTGGGCTGGGACCCGGAATGGGCTGAGGGCAGGGCTGGGGCTGGGGCTGGGATGGGGCAGGGCCGGGGCTGGGGCTGGGTGGGGGGCAGGGATGGGGATGGGGCCGGGGCTGAGGTTTGGACTGGGGCAGGGCTGGGGCTGGGCAGGGGATGAGGCTGGGGTTGGGCTGTGGCTGGGGCTGGGCTGTGGCTGGGCTGGGGCTGGGTCCAGGGCAGGGGAAGGGCTGGGGCAGGGGCAGGGCTGGGGCAGGGGCTGGGGCTGGGGCAGGGGCCGGGGCTGGGAACAGGGCTGGGGCCGGGCTAGGGCTGGGTTCGGTGCAGGGCTGAGGCTGGGCAGGGCTGGGGCTGGGGCTGGGCTACGGCTGGGCTGGGACCGGGGATGGGTCCGGGGGTGGGGCTGGGGCTGGGGCAGGGCTAGGCCTGGGCTGGGGTGGGGCTGGGGCTGGGTCCAGGGCTGGGGCTGGGCTGGGGCCGGGACTGGGGCAGGGCTAGGGCTGGGCTAGGGGCAAGGATGGGGTTTGGGCTGGGGTTGGGCCAGGGTTTGGGCTGGGCTGGGACCGAGGGTGGGACTGGGGCGGGGCAGGGCTGGGGCAGGAACCAAATCTTGGGCAGGGCTGGGGCTGGGGCTGGGGCTGGGGCCGGGGCTGGGGCAGGGCTGGGGCTGGGGCCAGGGCTGGGGCAGGGCTGGGGCTGGGGCTGGGGCTGGGGCTGGGGCGGGGGCTGGGGCAGGGCTGGGGACGAGGGTGGGGCTGGGGCTGGGGCTGCGGACTGGGCTGTGGCCGAGCTAGGGCTGGGCTGAGGGCAGGGCTGGGGCCGGGGCTGAGGCTGGGCTGGGGTCTGGGCTGGGCCTGGGACAGGGCTGGGCCCGAGGCTGCGGCAGGGCTGGGGTAGGGCTGGGGCTGGGGCTGGGCTGCGGCCGAGGCTGGGGCAGGGCTGGGGTAGGGCTGGGGCTGGGGCTGGGCTGGGGTTTGGGCCGGGGCAGGGCTGGGCCTGGGCTGGGACCAGGACTGGGCTGGGGCAGAGACTAGGGCAGGGCTGGGGCTGGGGCTGGGCCTGGGGCCGGGCTGGGCTGGGGACAGGGCTGGGGCCAGGCTGGGTCTGGGGCTGGGGCTGGGCTGGGCTGGGTCTGGGGCTGGGCTGAGGGCACGACTGGGCTAGGCCTGGAGCTGGGGCAGTGATAGGTTATGGCTGGGCTGAGGCCGAGGCTGGGACTGGGGCAGGGCCGGGCTGGGCTAGGGCTGGGGCTGGGACAGGGCTGAGCTAGGGATGGGCTGGGGCCGGGGTTGGGGCCGGGGGTGGGGCTGGGGCTGGGCTAGGGCAGGGCTGGGCTGGAGCTGGGGCTGGGGACAGGACTGGGGCAGGGCTGGGGCCAGAGCTGGGGCAGGGCTGGGGCACGGCTGGGGCTGGGTTCGGTGCAGGGCTGGGGCTGGGGCAGGGCTGGGCTAGGGCTGGGCTGGGGCCGGGGCTTGGGCCGTGAGTGGGGCTTGGCTGGGGTCAGGGCTGGGGCCGGGGGTGGGGCTGGGGCTGGGCTGGGCTAGGGCAGGGCTGGGCTAGGGGCTGCGACTGGGGCTGGGTCCAGGACTGGGGCTGGGCTGTGGCTGGGGCTGGGGCAGGGGCCGGGGCTGGGGACAGGACTGGGGCCAGAGCTGGGGCCAGAGCTGGGGCAGGGCTGGGGCACGGCTGGGGCTGGGTTCGGTGCAGGGCTGGGGCTGGGGCAGGGCTGGGCTAGGGTCGGGGCTTGGGCCGTGAGTGGGGCTTGGCTGGGGTCAGGGCTGGGGCCGGGGGTGGGGCTGGGGCTGGGGCTGGGCTGGGGCTGGGTCCAGAGCAGGGGCTGGGCAGGGGCTGGGGCTGGGCCGGGGCAGGGCTGGGGCAGGGGCTGGGCTGGGCCTGGGCTGGGGATGAGGCTGGGGTGGGGCTGGGGCTGGGTCCAGGGCAGGGCTGGGGCAGGGCGGTGGCTGGCACTGGGTCCAGGGCAGGGGCTGGACTGGGGCTGGGGCTTGGCTGGGGCAGGGGCTGGGGCCAGGTGTGGGGCTGGGGCTGGGGTAGGGACTGGGACAGGGCTGGGGCTGGGTCCAGGGCTGGGGCTGGTCGGTGGCTGGGGCTGGGCTGTGGCAGGGCTGGGGACAGGGCTGGGGCCAGGCTTGGTCTGGGGCTGAGCTGAGGGCAGGGCTGGGGCTGGGGGCTGGGGTGGGGCAGGACTGGGACTGGGGGAGGGGCACGGGCCGAGGCTGGGGACAGGGCTAGGGCTGGAGCTAGGGCAGGGCTGGGGCCAGGCTGGGGCTGGGTTTGGCTCAGGGCTGGGGCTTGGTCCAGGGCTGGGGCTAGGCTGAGGGCAGGGCTGGGCTGAGGCCGGGGCTGGGGCTGAGCTGGGGCAGGGCAGGGGCTGGGCTAGGGATTGGGCTGGGGACAGGGTTGGGGCTGGGGCTGGGCTGAGGGTGGGGCTGGGGCAGTGTCAGGGCTGGGGCAGGGCTGGGGCTGGGGCTGGGCTGAGGGCAGGGCTGGGGCAGGGGCTGGGATGGGGCAGGACTGGGGCTGGGGCTGGAACCAAGGCTTGGGCAGGGCTGGGGCTGGAGGCTGGGGCCGAGGCCGGGCTGGGGCTGGTCTGGGGCTAGGGCTGGGCTGGGGCTGGGGCAAGGGTGGGCTGGTGGCTGGGCAGGGCTGGGGCAGGGCTGGGGCTGGGCTGGGGCTGAGCTGGGGGCAGGGCTGGGCTGGGGCTTGGGCAGGGGATGGGCTGGGGCTGTGCTGGTGCTGTGCTGGGATTGGGCTGGGGACTAGGGCAGGGGCAGGGCTGGGGCAGGGCTGGGGTAGGGCTGGGGCCAGGTCTGGGGCTTGAGGCTGGGGCCGGGGCTGGGCTGGGGCTGGGCTGGGGCTAGGGCCGGGGCTGGAACTGGGGCTGGGGCAGGGGTTGGGGCTGGGCCTGGGCTGGGGCTGAGCTGGGGGTGGGGTGGGGGCTGGAGCAGGGCTAGGACTTGGCTGGGGGCTGGGCTGGTGCTGGGGCTGGGCTGTGGCCGGGGTTGGAGCCGGGGGTGGGGCTGGGGCTGGGCTAGGGCAGGGCTGGGCTCGGGGCTGCGACTGGGGCTGGGTCCAGGACTGGGGCTGGGCTGTGGCTGGGGCTGGGCTGGAGCCGGGGCTGGGGACAGGACTGGGGCCAGAGCTGGGGCAGGGCTGGGGCCAGAGCTGGGGCAGGGCTGGGGCACGGCTGAGGCTGGGTTCGGTGCAGGGCTGGGGCTGGGCTGGGCTAGGGCTGGGCTGGGGCCGGGGCTGGGGCCGTGAGTGGGGCTTGGCTGGGGTCAGGGCTGGGGCCGGGGGTGGGGCTGGGGCTGGGGCTGGGCTGGGGCTGGGCTAGGGCAGGGCTGTGCTCGGGGCTGCGACTGGGGCTGGGTCCAGGACTGGGGCTGGGCTGTGGCTGTGGCTGGGGCAGGGGCTGGGGCTGGGGACAGGACTGGGGCCAGAGCTGGGGCAGGGCTGGGGCCAGAGCTGGGGCAGGGCTGGGGCACGGCTGGGGCTGGGTTCGGTGCAGGGCTGGGGCTGGGGCAGGGCTGGGCTAGGGCTGGGCTGGGGTCGGGGCTTGGGCCGTGAGTGGGGCTTGGCTGGGGTCAGGGCTGGGGCCGGGGGTGGGGCTGGGGCTGGGGCTGGGCTGGGGCTGGGTCCAGAGCAGGGGCTGGGCAGGGGCTGGGGCTGGGCCGGGGCAGGGCTGGGGCAGGGGCTGGGCTGGGCATGAGGCTGGGGTGGGGCTGGCACTGGGTCCAGGGCAGGGGCTGGACTGGGGCTGGGGCAGGGGCTGGGGCCAGGTGTGGGGCTGGGGCTGGGGCCGGGGCTGGGCTGGGGCTGGGCTGGGGTAGGGCTGGGGCCAGGTCTGGGGCTTGAGGCTGGGGCCGGGGCTGGGCTGGGGCTGGGCTGGAGCTAGGGCCGGGGCTGGAACTGGGGCTGGGGCAGGGGTTGGGGCTGGGCCTGGGCTGGGGATGAGCTGGGGCAGGGCTGGGTCTTGGGCTGGGGCCGGGGCTGGGCTGGGGCTGAGCTGGGGGTGGGGGTGGGGGCTGGAGCAGGGCTAGGACTTGGCTGGGGGCTGGGCTGGTGCTGGGGCTGGGCTGAGGCCTCGAACTGGGCTGGGGCTGGGATGGGGCTGGGCTTGAGCCAGAGCTCGGGTCAGGGCTGGGGCAGGGCTAGGGCAGGGGCTGGAGCAGGTCTGGGGTCGGGGCAGGGGGCACGGCTGGGGCTTGGGCTGTGGCCAGGGCTGGAGTAGGGCTGGGGCTGGGGCTGAGGGCAGGGATGGGGCAGGGCTGGTGCTGGGCTGGGGCCGGGGCTGGGGCTGGGGCAGGGCTGGGGCTGGGCTGGGGCTAGGGCCGGGGCTGGAACCAAGGCTTGGGCAGGGCTGGGGCTGGGCTCGGGCCGGGGCTGGGCTGGGGCTGGGGGCTGGCTCCGGGGATGGGGCAGGGCTGGGGCTAGGAATGGGGCTGGGGCAGGACTGGGGCAGGGCTGGGGCTGGGGGCTGGGGCCGGCGCAGGGGGCACGGCTGGGGCTGGGCTGGGGCTGGGCTGGGGCTGGAGGCTGGGGCCAGGGCTGGGTCTGGGTCTGGGGGCAGGGCTGGAGGTGGGGGCTGGGTTGGGGCTGAGCAAGGGCTGGGGAATGGCTAGGGCTTGGGCCGGGGCTAGGCTGGGGCTGGGGCTGGGCTGGGGGCAGGGCTGGGGCTGGGTTGGGGCTGGGGCTGGGGCAGGGCTGGAGCTGGGCTGGGTCTGAGCTGGGGGAGGGGCCGGGGCTGGTGCAGGGGCTGGGGCTGGAAGCAAGGCTTGGGCAGGGCTGGGGTAGTGATGGGGCTGGGCTTGGGCCGGGGCTGGTGCTGGGCTGGGGCTCGGGCAGGGCTGGGGACAGGGCTGGGGCCAGAGCTGGGGCACGGCTGGGGCTGGGCTGGGGCTGGGTTCGGTGCAGGGCTGGGGCTGGGCAGGGCGGGGCCTGGGGCAGGGCTGGGCTACGGCTGGGCTGGGACCGGGGATGGGTCCGGGGGTGGGGCTGGGGCTGGGGCAGGGCTAGGCCTGGGCTGGGGATGGGGCTGGGGTGAGGCTGGGGCTGCGGCTGGGCTGGGGACAGGGCTGGGGCCAGGCTTGGTCTGGGGCTGAGCTGAGGGCAGGGCTGGGGCTGGGGGCTGGGGTGGGGCAGGACTGGGACTGGGGCAGGGGCACGGGCCGAGGCTGGGGACAGGGGTAGGGCTGGAGCTAGGGCAGGGCTGGGGCCAGGCTGGGGCTGGGTTTGGCTCAGGGCTGGGGCTTGTTCCAGGGCTGGGGCTGGGCTGAGGGCACGGCTGGGCTAGGCCTGGGGCTGGGGCAGGTCTAGGTTGGGGCTGGGCTGAGGCCGGGGCTGGGGCTGGGACTGGGGCTGGGCTGGGGCACGGCTGGGCTACGGCTGGGCTGGGACCGGGGATGGGTCCGGGGGTGGGGCTGGGGCTGGGGCAGGGCTGGGCCTGGGCTGGGGCTGGGCCTGGGGCTGGGCTGTGGCTGGGGCTCGGGACAGGGCTGGGGCGAGGCTGGGTCTGGGGCTGGGCTGAGGGTAGGGCTGGGGCTAGGGGCTGGGATGGGGCAAAACTGGGACTGGGGCAGGGGCACGGGCCGAGGCTGGGGACAGGGCTAGGGCTGGAGCTAGGGCAGGGCTGGGGCCAGACTGGGCCTGGGTTCGGCTCAGGGGTGGGGCTTGGTCCAGGGCTGGGGCTGGGCTAGGGCAGGGCTGGGGCTGGGGCTGGGCTGGGGCTCGGTCCAGGGCTGTGGCTGGGCTGTGTCTGGAGCTGGGCTGGGGCTGAGGGTGGGGCCGGGCTGTGACCGGGGATGGGGCCGGGGGTGGGGCAGGGCTGGGGCCGGGGAAGGGGCCGGGGGTGGGGCTGGGGCTGGGGCTGGGGCGGGGAGCGGGAGAGGGCTGGGGCTTGGGCTGTGTCCCGGGCTGGGGCTGGGCAGTGGCTGGGCAGGGGCAGGGCTGGGGCTGGGTCTGGGCTGGGGGGAGGGATGGGGATGGGGCTGTGCTGGGCTGGGGCAGGGCTGGGCCTGGGCTGGGGATGAGGCTGGGGTGGGGCTGGGGCTGCGGCTGGGCTGGGGACAGGGATGGGGCCAGGCTTGGTCTGGGGCTGAGCTGAGGGCAGGGCTGGGGCTGGGGTGGGGCAGGACTGGGACTGGGGCAGGGGCACGGGCCGAGGCTGGGGACAGGGCTAGGGCTGGAGCTAGGGCAGGGCTGGGGCCAGGCTGGGGCTGGGTTTGGCTCAGGGCTGGGGCTTGGTCCAGGGCTGGGGCTGGGCTGAGGGCAGGGCTGGGCTAGGCCTGGGGCTGGGGCAGGTCTAGTTTAGGGCTGGGCTGAGGCCGGGGCTGGGGCTGGGACTGGGGCTGGGCTGGGGCAGGGCTGGGGCTGGGCTGGGGCCAGGTCTGGGGCTTGAGGCTGGGGCCGGGGCTGGGGCTTGAGGCTGGGGCCGGGGCTGGGGCTTGAGGCTGGGGCCGGGGCTGGGGCTTGAGGCTGGGGCCGGGGCTGGGCTGGGGCTGGGCTGAAGCTAGGGCCGGGCCTGGAACTGGGGCTGGGCCTGGGCTGGGGATGAGCTGGGGCAGGGCTGGGTCTTGGGCTGGGGCCGGGGCTGGGCTGGGGCTGAGCTGGGGGTGGGGTGGGGGCTGGAGCAGGGCTAGGACTTGGCTGGGGGCTGGGCTGGGGCTGGGCTGAGGCCTCGTACTGGGCTGGGGCTGGGATGGGGCTGGGCTTGAGCCAGAGCTCGGGTCAGGGCTGGGGCAGGGCTAGGGCAGGGGCTGGAGCAGGTCTGGGGTCGGGGCAGGGGGCACGGCTGGGGCTTGGGCTGTGGCCAGGGCTGGAGTAGGGCTGGGGCTGGGGCTGAGGGCAGGGATGGGGCAGGGCTGGTGCTGGGCTGGGGCCGGGGCTGGGGCTGCGCTGGGGCTGGGGCAGGGCTGGGGCTGGGCTGGGGCTAGGGCCGGGGCTGAAACCAAGGCTTGGGCAGGGCTGGGGCTGGGCTCGGGCCGGGGCTGGGGCTGGGCTGGGGCTGGGGGCTGGCTCCGGGGATGGGGCAGGGCTGGGGCTAGGAATGGGGCTGGGGCAGGACTGGGGCAGGGCTGGTGGCAGGGCTGGGGCTGGGGGCTGGGGCCGGCGCAGGGGGCACGGCTGGGGCTGGGCTGGGGCTGGGCTGGGGCTGGAGGCTGGGGCCAGGGCTGGGTCTGGGTCTGGGGGCAGGGCTGGAGGTGGGGGCTGGGTTGGGGCTGGGTTGGGGCTGAGCAAGGGCTGGGGAATGGCTAGGGTTTGGGCCGGGGCTAGGCTGGGGCTGGGGCTGGGCTGGGGGCAGGGCTGGGGCTGGGTTGGGGCTGGGGCTGGGGCAGGGCTGGAGCTGGGCTGGGTCTGAGCTGGGGGAGGGGCCGGGGCTGGTGCAGGGGCTGGGGCTGGAAGCAAGGCTTGGGCAGGGCTGGGGTAGTGATGGGGCTGGGCTTGGGCCGGGGCTGGTGCTGGGCTGGGGCTCGGGCAGGGCTGGGGACAGGGCTGGGGCCAGAGCTGGGGCACGGCTGGGGCTGGGCTGGGGCTGGGTTCGGTGCAGGGCTGGGGCTGGGCAGGGCGGGGCCTGGGGCAGGGCTGGGCTACGGCTGGGCTGGGACCGGGGATGGGTCCGGGGGTGGGGCTGGGGCTGGGGCAGGGCTAGGCCTGGGCTGGGGATGGGGCTGGGGTGAGGCTGGGGCTGCGGCTGGGCTGGGGACAGGGCTGGGGCCAGGCTTGGTCTGGGGCTGAGCTGAGGGCAGGGCTGGGGCTGGGGTGGGGCAGGACTGGGACTGGGGCAGGGGCACGGGCCGAGGCTGGGGACAGGGGTAGGGCTGGAGCTAGGGCAGGGCTGGGGCCAGGCTGGGGCTGGGTTTGGCTCAGGGCTGGGGCTTGTTCCAGGGCTGGGGCTGGGCTGAGGGCACGGCTGGGCTAGGCCTGGGGCTGGGGCAGGTCTAGGTTGGGGCTGGGCTGAGGCCGGGGCTGGGGCTGGGACTGGGGCTGGGCTGGGGCACGGCTGGGCTACGGCTGGGCTGGGACCGGGGATGGGTCCGGGGGTGGGGCTGGGGCTGGGGCAGGGCTGGGCCTGGGCTGGGGCTGGGCCTGGGGCTGGGCTGTGGCTGGGGCTCGGGACAGGGCTGGGGCGAGGCTGGGTCTGGGGCTGGGCTGAGGGTAGGGCTGGGGCTAGGGGCTGGGATGGGGCAAAACTGGGACTGGGGCAGGGGCACGGGCCGAGGCTGGGGACAGGGCTAGGGCTGGAGCTAGGGCAGGGCTGGGGCCAGACTGGGCCTGGGTTCGGCTCAGGGGTGGGGCTTGGTCCAGGGCTGGGGCTGGGCTAGGGCAGGGCTGGGGCTGGGGCTGGGCTGAGGCTGGGTCAAGGGCTGTGGCTGGGCTGTGTCTGGAGCTGGGCTGGGGCTGAGGGTAGGGCCGGGCTGCGACCGGGGATGGGGCCGGGGGTGGGGCAGGGCTGGGGCCGGGGAAGGGGCCGGGGGTGGGGCTGGGGCTGGGGCTGGGGCGGGGAGCGGGAGAGGGCTGGGGCTTGGGCTGTGTCCCGGGCTGGGGCTGGGCAGTGGCTGGGCAGGGGCAGGGCTGGGGCTGGGTCTGGGCTGGGGGGAGGGATGGGGATGGGGCTGTGCTGGGCTGGGGCAGGGCTGGGCCTGGGCTGGGGATGAGGCTGGGGTGGGGCTGGGGCTGCGGCTGGGCTGGGGACAGGGATGGGGCCAGGCTTGGTCTGGGGCTGAGCTGAGGGCAGGGCTGGGGCGGGGGTGGGGCAGGACTGGGACTGGGGCAGGGGCACGGGCCGAGGCTGGGGACAGGGCTAGGGCTGGAGCTAGGGCAGGGCTGGGGCCAGGCTGGGGCTGGGTTTGGCTCAGGGCTGGGGCTGGGCTGAGGGCAGGGCTGGGCTAGGCCTGGGGCTGGGGCAGGTCTAGTTTAGGGCTGGGCTGAGGCCGGGGCTGGGGCTGGGACTGGGGCTGGGCTGGGGCCAGGTCTGGGGCTTGAGGCTGGGGCCGGGGCTGGGGCTTGAGGCTGGGGCCGGGGCTGGGGCTTGAGGCTGGGGCCGGGGCTGGGGCTTGGGGCTGGGGCTTGAGGCTGGGGCCGGGGCTGGGCTGGGGCTGGGCTGAAGCTAGGGCCGGGCCTGGAACTGGGGCTGGGCCTGGGCTGGGGATGAGCTGGGGCAGGGCTGGGTCTTGGGCTGGGGCCGGGGCTGGGCTGGGGCTGAGCTGGGGGTGGGGTGGGGGCTGGAGCAGGGCTAGGACTTGGCTGGGGGCTGGGCTGGGGCTGGGGCTGGGCTGAGGCCTCGTACTGGGCTGGGGCTGGGATGGGGCTGGGCTTGAGCCGGAGCTCGGGTCAGGGCTGGGGCAGGGCTAGGGCAGGGCTGGAGCAGGTCTGGGGCCGGGGCAGGGGGCACGGCTGGGGCTGGGGCTGTGGCCAGGGCTGGAGTAGGGCTGGGGCTGGGGCTGAGGGCAGGGATGGGGCAGGGCTGGTGCTGGGCTGGGGCCGGGGCTGGGGCTGCGCTGGGGCTGGGGCAGGGCTGGGGCTGGGCTGGGGCTAGGGCCGGGGCTGAAACCAAGGCTTGGGCAGGGCTGGGGCTGGGCTCGGGCCGGGGCTGGGGGCTGGCTCCGGGGATGGGGCAGGGCTGGGGCTAGGAATGGGGCTGGGGCAGGACTGGGGCAGGGCTGGTGGCAGGGCTGGGGCTGGGGGCTGGGGCCGGCGCAGGGGGCACGGCTGGGGCTGGGCTGGGGCTGGGGCTGGAGGCTGGGGCCAGGGCTGGGTCTGGGTCTGGGGGCAGGGCTGGAGGTGGGGGCTGGGTTGGGGCTGAGCAAGGGCTGGGGAATGGCTAGGGCTTGGGCCGGGGCTAGGCTGGGGCTGGGGCTGGGCTGGGGGCAGGGCTGGGGCTGGGTTGGGGCTGGGTCTGAGCTGGGGGAGGGGCCGGGGCTGGTGCAGGGGCTGGGGCTGGAAGCAAGGCTTGGGCAGGGCTGGGGTAGTGATGGGGCTGGGCTCGGGCCGGCGCTGGTGCTGGGCTGGGGCTCGGGCAGGGCTGGGGACAGGGCTGGGGCCAGAGCTGGGGCACGGCTGGGGCTGGGCTGGGGCTGGGTTCGGTGCAGGGCTGGGGCTGGGCAGGGCGGGGCCTGGGGCAGGGCTGGGCTACGGCTGGGCTGGGACCGGGGATGGGTCCGGGGGTGGGGCTGGGGCTGGGGCAGGGCTAGGCCTGGGCTGGGGATGGGGCTGGGGTGAGGCTGGGGCTGCGGCTGGGCTGGGGACAGGGCTGGGGCCAGGCTTGGTCTGGGGCTGAGCTGAGGGCAGGGCTGGGGCTGGGGGCTGGGGTGGGGCAGGACTGGGACTGGGGCAGGGGCACGGGCCGAGGCTGGGGACAGGGGTAGGGCTGGAGCTAGGGCAGGGCTGGGGCCAGGCTGGGGCTGGGTTTGGCTCAGGGCTGGGGCTTGGTCCAGGGCTGGGGCTGGGCTGAGGGCACGGCTGGGCTAGGCCTGGGGCTGGGGCAGGTCTAGGTTGGGGCTGGGCTGAGGCCGGGGCTGGGGCTGGGACTGGGGCTGGGCTGGGGCAGGGCAGGGGATGGGGCTGCGCTGGGCTGGGGCAGGGCTGGGCCTGGGCTGGGGATGAGGCTGGGGCAGGGCTGGGGCTGCAGCTGGGCTGGGGACAGGGATGGGGCTGGGCTGGGGCTAGGCTGGGGGAGGGCTGGGGCTGGGCGGTGGCTGGGGCTGGGCTTGGGCTGGGCTGGGGCTCCGTCCAGGGCAGGGGCTGGACTGGGGCTGGGGCTAGGCTGGGGCAGGGCTGGGGCTGGGCTGGGGCTGGGTCCAAGGTGGGGCTGTGTCCAGGGCTGGGGCAGGACTGGTTCTGGGCTGGGGCTGGGGCTGGGCTGAGGGCTGGGCTGAGGGCAGGGCTGGGGATGGGGCTGGGCTGGGGCTGGGTCCAGGTCTGTGGCTGGGCTGTGGCTGGAGCTGGGCTGTGGCTGAGGGTGGGGCTGGGGATGGGCTAGGGTGGGGCTGGGGCCGGGGCTGCGACTGGGGCTGGGACCAGGGCTGGGGCTGGGGCTGTGGCTGGAGCTGGGCAGGGCTGGGGCTGGGCTGGGGCTGGGGCTGGGTCCAGGGTAGGGGCTGGGCTGGGGCAGGGGCCGGGGCTGGGGACAGGGCTGGGGCCAGAGCTGGGGCAGGGCTGGGGCCGGGCTGTGGCTGGGTTCGTTGCAGGGCTGGGGCTGGGCAGGGCGGGGGCTGGGGCAGGGCTAGGTTAGGGCTGGGCTAAGGCCGGGGCTGGGCTAGGGCTGGGGCTGGGTCAGGGCTGGGGCTGGGGCTGGGTCCAGGGCTGGGGCTGGGCTGGGGCAATGCTGGGACTGGGCTGTGGCTGGGCTGGGACCAGGAATGGGCTGGAGCAGGGGCTGGGGCAGGGCTAGCTTAGGGCTGGCCTGAGGCCGGGGCTGGGTCCAGGCCTGGGGCTGGGCTGAGGGCAGGGCTGGGGCTGGGGCTGGGCGGGGGGCAGGGATGGGGATGGGGCCAGGGCTGGGGTTTGGGCTCGGGCAGGGCTGTGGCTGGGGACAGGGGACGAGGCTGGGGTGGGGCTGGGGCTGGGTCCAGGGCAGGGCTAGGGCTGGGGCCGAGGGTGGGGCTGGGGCATGGCTGGGGCTGGGGTTGGAACCAAGCCTTGGGCAGGGCTGGGGCTAGGGCAGGGCTGGGCAGGGCTGGGGCTGGGCATGGACCGGGACTGGGCAGGGGTAGGGCCGGAGCTGGGGGCTGGGCTGGGGCTGGGTTTGGGCTGGGGCAGGGCTGGGGCTGGAGCCGGGGCTGGGCTGGGGGCAAGAATGGGGTTTGGGCTGGGTTGGACCAGGGCTTGGGCTGGGCTGGGACCGGGGCTGGGCTGGGGTAGGGCTGGCACAGGGCTGGGGCTGGGGCTGGGCTGGGGCCGAGTCTGGGGCCGGGGCTGGGGCCGGGGCAGGCGCAGATCTGGGGTAGGGCTTGAATTGGGGCTGGGCTGGGGCCAAGGTTGGGGCTGGGGCTGGGCTGCTGGCGAGGGTGGGGCTGGTGCTGGGGCTGCGGACAGGGCTGGGGCTAGGGCAGGGGTAGGGCTGGGGCTGGATTGGGGCCAGGGCTGGGGCAGGACTAGGCTTGAGGATGGGCCTTGGGCTGGGGCTGGCTTGGTGCAGGGCTGGGGCTGGGGCTGGAACCAAGTCTTGGGCAGGGCTGGGGCTGGGGGTGGAGCCAGGGCTGGGGCAGGAGCCAGGGCTGGGGCAGGGCTGAGGTCAGGCCTGGGGCTGCGGCTGGGGCAGGGCTGGGGCTAGGCTTGGGCTGGGCCTGGGGCTGGTCTGGGGCAGTGCTGGGGCTGGGCTGTGGCTGGGCTGGGACCAGGAATGGGCTGGGGCAGGGACTGGGACAGGGCTAGCTTAGGGCTGGGCTGAGGCCGGGGCTGGGTCCGGGCCTGGGGCTGGGCTGAGGGCAGGGCTGGGGCAGGGCTGGGGATGGAGATGTGCTGGGGCTGGGGCTGGGCTGGGGAAGGGCTGGGGCAGGGGCTGGGCTGGGGCCAAGGTTGGGGCTGGGGCCAAGGTTGGGGCTGGGGCTGGGGACAGGGTTGGGGCCAGAGCTGGGGCAGGGCTGGGGCCGGGGCAGGGGCAGGGCAGGGGCAGGGCTGGAACTGGGTCTGGGCTGGGGGCAAGGTTGGGGCTGGGGCTGGGCTGGTGGCGAGGGTGGGGCTGGGGCTGGGGCTGCGGACAGGGCTGGGGCTAGGGCTGAGGTAGGGGTAGGGCTGGGGCTGGATTGGGGCTTGGGCTGGGGCAGGACTAGGCTTGAGGCTGGGCCTTGGGCTGGGGCTGGGATGGGGCAGGGCTGGGGCTGGGCTGGGGGCAGGTATGGGTATGGGGCAGGGGCTGGGGCTGGGGCTAGGGCTGGGGCTGGGCTGGGGCCGAGGGCGGGGCTGGGGCAGGGCTGGGGCTGGGGCTGGGCAGGGCTGGGGCTGGGCATGGACCGGGACTGGGCAGGGGTAGGGCTGGGGCAGGGGCTGGGCTGGGGACGAGGGTGGGGCAGGGCTGGAGCTGGATATGGACCGGGACTGGGCAGGGGTAGGGCCGGGGCTGGGCTGGGGCTGGAGTTGCGCTGGGGCAGGGCTGGGGCTGGGCTAGGGCTGGGGCTGGGTCCAGGGCTGGGGCAGGGCTATGGCTGGGCTGTGGCTAGGTCCAGGGCTGTGGCTGGGCTGTCGCTGCAGCTGGGCTGGGGCTGAGGGTGGGGCTGGGGCTGGGCTAGGACTGGGCTGTGGCTGGGGCTGGGCTGGGGCAGGCCTGGGGCTGGGGCTGGGGTGGGCTGGGGCTGGGTCCAGGGCTGGGGCGGGACCGGGGATGGGCTGGGGTAGGGCTGGCACAGGGCTAGGCCTGGGGCTGGGCTGGGGCCGAGTCTGGGGCTGGGGTTTAGGCAGGCGCAGGGCTGGGGCAGGGCTTGAATTGGGGCTGGGCTGGGGCCAAGGTTGGGGCTGGGGCTGGGCTGGTGGCGAGGGTGGGGCTGGGGCTGGGGCTGCGGACAGGGCTGGGGCTAGGGCTGAGGTAGGGGTAGGGCTGGGGCTGGATTGGGGCCAGGGCTGGGGCAGGACTAGGCTTGAGGCTGGGCCTTGGGCCGGGGCTGGGTTGGTGAAGGGATGGGACTGGAACCAAGGCTTGGGCAGGGCTGGGGCTGGGGCTGGAGTCAGGGCTGGGGCAGGAGCCAGGGCTGGGGCAGGGCTGAGGTCAGGCCTGGGGCTGCGGCTGGGGCAGGGCTGGGGCAGTGTTGTTGGGGTTTGTTTTGAGCAAGAGGGGACATGGGTCCCAGGAACACCTGTGCAATTCAGGCCTTGAAGAATTCTCTGTTGATAATATAGTGGCGGAGTAGGAGATGTGAGAAAGTGCTGATTGCTTGGTATGCTGAAACCCAGCTGCCCCTGAGATGGGAGGCAAGCAAGATAAGGAGGAGGCGAGATCTGGGAAAGAGAGCAATTAGGCCGGATAGAAGAATTCCACAGAGTTGTGAAAACAATGATGTAACCATTTAGAGAGCAACCAATAGTATGTTGCCAAGTGGGCATAATTATAGCAAACTGTATATAAGATGTGTCTGATGCTCAATAAAGTTGGAATCCGCTGATCAAATTGGTCGAATAAGCAGCCCCCTTCTTGCAGTATCTACCCATAGTGCGAGAGCCCACACTGTGTGAAGGGCACAGCTGCCAGAGAAGTTAAGAGCTTCTAAAAATCCTGTTTAATTTCTTACCAATCAAATCCAAGGAAGATAATAAGAAGCTCAACCAAGTCTTAAAAACACCTTCCTTCCACCCTTCCCGGACTTACCTTTACTCCAAACTTTTGTCTGCCTGCACCATTCCAACAGCACAACAGGACAGGGAACGGGGGGCTGCAGTCAGTTATCATTACAAGTTGCCTCTGCTGCTCCTGCCTCCTCAGGAGAAGAGCTCCTCAGACTCTCCCCCTGCTCAAACATAGCATCTCTTCCACAGCAGCCAGTCCTCCACAAATTGCTCCAGCCCCACCAGTATACCTGTTTCAGCACAACTCCTCTCTCTATGAGTCCACAAGTCTTGCCAGGAGTCTGCTTCAGTGCAGACTTCCCTCAGAATCATGGCCTCCTGGGGTTCAGGCACCTGCTCCAACATTACATTCCCCACAGGTGCTGCTGATTTTCCCCCTCTTAAATAGATGGTTCTACCCCCATCACTGATTGGCTCAGCCACGGTCAGACCTGCTCCAACATTAAATTCCCCACAGGTGCTCCTGGTTTTCCTCCTCTTAAATAGATGGTGCTACCACCCACCCACCAAGTTTCTAGCAACTTCTCCCAGGGTCCACCTCTGCAGCCTTCTGCCTGCTACCAAAACCCCACCACACAAACTCAATACACACCTTTGAACAGGTGAATGTTGTATTATATCCTTTCAAAGGTGGAGGAGTCATCTCAGAACTAGAAAAGCCACCTTTTCAATAGGTAATGTTGCAGCTCAGCTTTTGACCAGAAAAGATCCTGCAAGAGTACATGATGCCAATGCTGCCTTCCCTGACTTTGGCTACCTGCAGTTTTTCATGGATGCATTTAAGACAAGCCCTTTGGGAAGATGAAAAGCAAAGCATTTTGATTTGAGAATTTTGTTTCAGTGTCTCATGAAAGCTATACTCTCAATACCTTGTGTCCTTGTATTGAATTTGCACTCCTTGCTTGGGTTATATCATACAGAGACCACTGCAACCTGTTGCTCACTCACATCAAGTGTTAATCAAACAGAACTGCTTTGCTTTCTTGTTTATTTTTCAGCAAAAGAAAGATTGTTTGGTTCCTTTTTTTTGCAGGGGGAGAGATTTTTCAGGAAAACACTAAGCCTCCACTAAAACATACCTCACAAACATTTGTCAAGTAGACTTCTTTTGATTTTTTAAGGTTTGTGCCCAGTCAAGAATCTTTGATGTAGTCAGCAAGACTTATCTTCTGCTTAGAAGACCTACTGATAAATAGCCAAACACAGAGAAGAGGAAAAAAAATCCACTCCTGGATGGCACTGGACTCTTAATCTATTTTGTGAGCCTTAAACACTACAACTCTTTGCACAGTAGAAATTTCAGAAGATCTAGAAACTCCTTTTTTTCCCATCTTATGTGGCATTTCTAAACCTCATGCTTTGCCCTTCATGAATATTTTTAACCAGCACAAACCTTTTGAGGCTTTTGCTTACATCTCTCCTTTGTCAAGGAAGAAGCAAACCTGTGAATCAGATCCCATGTGCATAATCACACACCTATACGAACTAATCACATCCATACAAAGCATTCAGTTCAAACATTGCTGTAGAGGGAATGCTTAGCCTTAAAAACTCTGCCATTTGGACTAGCAACTTTGAATACATCTCATGAGCAATCCAGCTGCACCAGCACCAGTTTTTTAAAGTCAAATCAGGGGACATGAACAACCTAACAGTGTCTGTAATAAGCCTGCTGTTTACTTCACCTTTTGTAACTACTTCTCATTTGGTTTCACATTTTTGTTCTAAGAAGATGTGTATTTTTTAAAGGTGTTTTTAAAAAATGGATCAAATCTTGGAAGTTTAGAGTAGTAGCCTCTACCAAATTCGTTAGCCTGGACAGAGCCATCACCCATCCTAAATAATGACACTTGGGTGGGCTGGACTTGCCACTGAGCCTGGAAGGCCCCATTTACAGCACAAATTTGCCACCTTTGATTTTAGCCAGAGTCATGGCCAAACCCGGGGGCTCACCATGCAAGTGGAAGGCTGGTGGCGAGGGGTGAGGGGTGACGGAGGTGCTAGGGACATGAGGGACACTGGGGTGTGGGGCTACACAGGGTGGGGAAGCTGCAGGGAGTGGCCGGCCAGCCGTTATGACCGATGCCCCGCGGGGATGCGCAAGCAGCCGCGTTACCGTGGACACATCCAAACACTTGTGCCGACCACGGCAAGGGCCGCCGTCAGAGGGCGTCCGGATCGGTAAGGATGGAGCCGCCGCTCCGCTTTTCTCGGCACAGCTCTCCCCCCTGCGGGCTAACCAGGGTAATCTGCGTCTCCCGAGCTAGCGCTAGCCTCTGTCCTTCCAGGGGAGGTGGCCCTGGCAAGGAACGGAGGGCTCCTGCCCAATCCGTCTACCTCCATGTTTAACGGCTTGGGGAGTAACGACCGAGCAGCTTTTGCTTATCTTCACCCAAATTCACATCCCAGACACAGCACGTTCTAGGGAAACCAACACATTTAGTCCAATCATCTCCTCTGCCACCTAGCCCAAATCCCCTGTTCCATTCTGTCACCAAAAGTCAACCTCTCTAGATGTCAGCCATACACGCAGCTGTCTCGTCTCCAACTGCAGATTCCCAGGTTCACAGATTGGCTTGGAAGGGACCCTCAAAGATCACCTTGTCCAGCCCACTGCAACAACCTCCAAACAGATCAGGCTGTCCCCTCCCTGCAGCTTCCCCACCCCATGGAACCGCACATCCCAGTACCCCCATGGCCCCAGCATCTTCCCCACCGTTTGGCCCTAGCAACCACTGCCTGCCACCGCCCCTCCACTTGCAATGTGCTCAGCGATTCAGTCTCGTGACAAATGAGTAAGGACCTTACCTAAAAACCTTTTCTAAACCTATTTTACAATTTCATTTTATTTTTTTAAATCATGTGCATCAGGTTGTGTTTGGGTCCTGCTGAACAGCAGGGGTCCAAGGTGGGCAGAAATTACTCCTTGCACTCAGTGGCCTTAGATGCAAGTGGTAGAAGAAGGGTTATTAGGAATATGGACTTCCCTTCTGGTATTATATACAAGTAAGACACCTTCCAGCAGGTTCAGTTTCTTCTGTTTTGGAAATATTGAACTGAAAGTATTCTCAGGGAGGTAAGTAAGGTCTGAGCTGGAATTACTAAGATGCTGTGAAACTCTGGAAGTGAGAAGCTGATCTGCCGTGGGCATCCTTTATGTCTCTGAGCAGGATGCATTTCTCTGTGCCTCATTTCCTTACCCACATTTTCATGCAAAGGATACTTCTGTCCTCTGCTTGGCCTATTTCAAAATGTCTTTGACAATGAACATGTAGAAGTATAATAGCAACCTGGTCTCAGACTGCATCATTTCATTCTATTGTAATAACAGTAATAAATGTGCTAAGCACAAACAATGTGCTCGCTGTAGAAATAGATTTAATACATTTAACTGGGTTTTGAAATTGGTTCTCCACGGATGGACACCCATTCTTGTTTAGACCAGAAGTGGCAGCTCAGATGGTGCTTTGGAAGATGATAGAATACCTGTCATCCTCCTACTAGGACAAAGTGGAGAAGGAACATTAGATTCCCACTCCAGGCTGTGAAAAGAATATTCTTTGTTTTTTTCAGGTACTTGAATTTTATTTCATAATGTTTCCTTTTCTTCATTTAATTTAATAATACCTTCCAAATCTATTTATCCAAATGTGTCTGTTTTGTGCTCAGGGAAATACAATCTGAAAAGAAAATGTAACTTTGGTTTTTTTCTCCAGTAAAGTTAGAAGAATGAAAGGCAACTGATTGTAAAAAACTGCCACTCAATGTCATCTTGTTTCCTGATAAAATACCTGCTACAGCATTCCCAGTAATCATTCCTTGAAACAAAGCAGAGCTTTCCTGGCTAATGAATAGAGATACATTTATTCATATATAGGATGTTCATCATTCTGATTCCTTTGTGGTTCACAAATATTAGTAAGCTGATCCGTGTGGCACTGAAAAGAAGTGAAGTCATATTAGCCCCAAGAGGCACAGAAATCGCATGATCTGCCCATTTTTACCAGACAGATCCATGTCAAGTGTCATTAGAATGAAAACATTTCAGCAGTTGTTCTTATCACAGTACCTCACCCATAAAAACCTGCCTGTGTCACCCAATATTACTAACCTTAGACATTAAACATCCTCGGGCAGGCAACAGGAATATCTAACTAGATGAAAATGGTATCCTATTCATTTACAAACACATTCTTTGACTTCTTTCCCTTTTATTTCCTGAGCCTTTATATGATACTTGAGTTATATTTCCAAGCATTTGCCTGCAGCCATGTTATTTTAAACTAACACTGAGGTCGTCATCTAATTGCATACCTTCAAGAACCTGAATTGTAAGCAGCCTGCTCAATAAGATGAGGGCTGCTGCATTTCAGGGTGGCCACACTGCTCATTTTGTCCTTGCACTGGTTTCAGCAACTAGAATACTGTAATACATGACATTAGAATCAATACATGAAGTCATTACATTAGAATCAATACATGAAGTCTTTTATCAGGTATGTTCTCTTTATGGTGCCTAGTCCTTAAAAGGTCATTAGTGACATCTGTGCAAATTGGTGGCATTGCCAGGATATCCAAGCTTAAGCTTGCAAAACTATTTAGGAATCACAGATGAAATCCTGGGGTGACCGTATTCAGATGTGACCCCTGACAAACTTTTAGGGGCATTCTCTGGACACCAGGAAAAGTGAGGCCTTTAGAATGTTTTGCATCAGCTTTTCTCTAACAAATTCATTAGGGCTTTTGCCAGCTGACTGAAATGCTAAGCATGGCCAACAATATGGAAACTCCAATTTTCTTGCTGTTTTGAAAGAATATGCAGAAAATTGAATGTAAAATATATGCTGCATTTGCATTTCCTCATCCTAACTATAAGCTCCAGCTCTGTAACTGCTTGTTTGCATGGCTAATGTTATGTGACTCGGATACTACTCACTCCTATAAAATCCAGAGGCTGCATGTGTGTGTTTGCAGGACTGTGACCACGAGAAATACTCGCTCAATGTAGGAACTACCAGCTGAAATACCAAATAAAAATCCACTCTAATTGTGCCCATTTAAAGTCAAACATTGAAAAATAGCTTAAATATGGTATTTTGGAATGGAAATGTTATACAAAGTCTGCAGACTGTGGAATTCTGTTAGCTCTTTAGTCCCTCTGTAACGAGGCTATTACACAGCATCACTCAGAATGAGGTTGAAAATAATGCAGCTGCTCTTGCAGCTGCAGCAAGAACTCAGAGAAGCCAGGATGCAAAGCAGGCTTCATTCCAGCATCCTCTGAGATGATGTCTTGCTGGAAATAACTGAGGGGTAAAGCTTTAATGGCTTTACTTAGCCTCACCAATGAAAAACCTGAAATCTACTGCTTTCTGCAGACTCTGACAGCAGCAAGTGCTGGGTTTGTTGGGTTTTTTCCCAAATGAACTCATCAGGGTTGGTTCACAACGAGACAGTAATGGTCAAAACTAAAATGCAGCCATAAAAAAGGCAGCAAGGTATTTGACAGTTAGGTATACAGGTATGCAAGAGCACCTTCCTGCTCCTGGGATTTAAAAAGACATTTATGCCCTTGGGCAGGAACTGATGAACTGTTGGGCTTCCACCTCAAAATGTTTGTCTGTCAGGTGGCTTGCAGGCAGGTTTGCAGAGAGGTACAAGTGCAGCACTCAGCCTTAGGCTTCCTTTTCCACAACATATGGAGGGTGACAGGAATGGACTGCAGCAGCAGATTGCTGAGCCCTGGCTAAACCCACTTTGGGATTTTGGTAACCCCAGAGAGATTTGCAACCATCCTCACCCCGTTTCCTAACTCTCAAGTTTGGGGTGAATAACTGACACCTTGGTTCTTGTTGGTTCTTTCATGGACAGGTTGATACTGGGTAAAAGCAGTTTGAAATCATTTTGAAACAAAGCTTTGCACACAACTGAAAACCAAGGTGAATAAATGACGTCACCCAGCCTTTCACAGACACCTTGCAAGACCTTCAGAAGCATAGCTCCCAGGGCAATTGACAACAGCAGATGATACAAAGAAGTAAAGCACCATCATTCACCTCCCACATCTGGATGTACCCTAGCCTGTTAATTCAATAGATCTGGTTAGTGGCCCAAAGTGACACATCCTCAGGATACAAAAGCAATGGTAAACCTTTCCTCCTGTTCAAATCTAAATTTCAGAGCTAAGAGAACCCCTTGGAAGGTCTCTGCTAATGGCAAGGTTCCTAACGGGATGTTTGCATCCCAGATGGACCATACCAAACAATTCCCAAGTTTCTCCTGCCAAAATCAACTGGATTAAAGGAATTTGAGACAGTTTTCTTTCGACTGATGTAAGGTCTTCACCACCTTAATCCACATCAATAGTCAGGTTGCAATACCTTGCATCCATTGGAGCTTTGCAGAATTTTCTCAGGGAGGTCATAAAAGCAAACATGAGAGTAGTGTAACTGAAAGGTTACAAAAGCATGGGCTACAGAATCAGCATTGGTCTGTGGCAGCATTGGCTCCTGCCCCAATGCAGTTTACAGGAAATAAAGGTGAGAAGCAACCACACATTTCATCAAATGAACAAAAACATCTCAGAAGCAGCTGCTGGATCAGACTTTTTGTGGTTGTTTTTCCAGGGGCTCAAAACTGCCACTGGGTTTCCCTTAGCTGTCACTGCCCTTACAGATGTCTGCTGTCACATATCAGCATGTCAAAGCCCACATTTGCTCACAGATCCTGAATGGGAAATTTGTACCCACAGCAATGGTGCTATGGACCTTTCTATTCATCAAGGCAAGGAAGAAACATTTCCTTACTGTTCCTGTAGCACTCCAAGGTTAAATTTCATATTGACAAAAATAATGCAGCAGAGGTAAGAAACATTGCCAGAGATTACAATCATTGCTCAAAGGGCAATTTCTTCACTGTAAAATGAAGACACCAAGCTGGAAGAAGAAATTAAAACCAGAAGCCATACTAAAAAACCAAAAGCTGCCAAAGAACTGCCTTGAACGTTCATCTTGAGCTATTTCAGCCAGTCCTTTTTCACAACCTTTTCTTTCCTGCTAACTTTTATGCTACAGCTCTACTGCCTGCACAAAGTTGCTGAATTGAAGCTCTGCCTGTCAGGAGCTCTCATCTGTGCGTGCTTTAGCTCTCAGTTGTTAGTGGATCTGCTTCAGCTTCCACTATTAAACCATTGCATGTCAAATTACAAAGCAATTAGGGTGAAATGCACAGTTGTAATACACAGCTTAAAAAAACCCATCAGAAACCTCTCTCTACATTTTCTAGGTTTGGAATGATGACTTTGGAAAGGAGTAAAATATCTTTCCAATTAATATAACCCTCCAATTACTGACATGTGCTTCACCTGGTGTCACAAGTGTTTTATCTTCCCTCCTTTCTTTTTTTCCCCCTTCTCCGGCTGTTTTAGCCTAGGAATATTTCAAGTTCATCATTCTACATGGCGAGAAATGGAATAAGCTTGAGTACTTGCTAAAGCAGCTAGTGAAATAAGGAGGTGGAGAGATTAACTATCCAAATGACTTAGCATTTATTCTGACCCCAAAGTTTGCCTCATTCTGTCTAGCAGTATGGCAGAAACACTGTATCTAAACTAAGCTCTTATTATGCCATTAATAGAAGGCAATCATAGTGGTGGTATGAAGAAGAGGAATGTAGCAGACAGGTCAATGAGAGCTGCCACCATTGTGCTCTGAGTCAGGAGCCAAAGAGGGACTGATGCACAGTCATGACTAACTCCTTTAATATCTCTGCTTAGTATCTCTGTGTCCCAGCAGGACTCATAACATTTAATTACTATCTAATGGGAAATTCACCCTCACCCTGTGAGGTATTGTGCCTCCTCAATTTCTCTTACATTGCAGAAGCACAGCACTTCACAGAACTAGTCCCTGCCATGAAAATTAATTAGTTTATGCCTAAATAGGGCTTTCAACATACAGATCATTCTGTATGACAGAGTAGTATTAGATAACAAACCAAGTTATTCAGCTGAATTATGGAGCCATAAGAAAATTATTGTCTCTTATTTTCAATTGAGCAGACTCCATGCCAGATCAGTCCCTGATGATGATGCTTAGGCGGTTTCAACAGGCTTTACTGCCACCAGAGAAGTTGATTTCTCTTTTGGATCCTGTGCACTCTGCAGTTTTCACTGCTGTGTATGGATCTGCTCAATAAAACCAGTTCTAGGTTCCAGGTTAGCCCTTACCTTTAGTGCACAGCAACTATTAAGACAGCTTACTGAAGGCAAATAGACAGCCTTGTTGGGTTTTGCACAAACATCTGCTCTAACCATCACTCACTGCAGAGATACCCAAGTCTAGAAACAGCTCTGAAAGTTTGAGAGAACTGAGCAGCAGCAGTTCTGCACTTTTTTCCCATGGCATCAGAGAAATCTCAGATTACAGATGTGTGTATGATTTCACAGACTGTGCATGATTTCACATGCCTGACTGCTTCAGTGCCCTCCCACCAGCTATCAGATTCTTTATTAGCCTCCACAACCCAAGCAGAAGAATTTCAATACTGTTTTTAAGGGTCACTTCAGCAGAAACTTCAAGACAAGTTGTTGGCATCACAGGAATTCTGTAGCTAACTTGGCAAAGGAGAACTTGGTTTTGTTTCCTGAGGTATAGAGGTATATTGTTTGTGTGGTTTTCTTTGCAAAGATTAATTTCTGATCATAGGAACCTGTTTGTAGTTAAAAGCTTAGAAGAGAATCATTGAATGATTAAGGTTGGAAAATACCTAAGATCAACAGTGATCAGTTTCCACCTTTGCAGACTTGCTAAAATCTTGGGGACAGTGTAAATTGATATCAGTGGAAGATCTGGACTAGGCCTTCAAGATTCCTCATTACTCATTTAGCTGTGGTCTCCACGGACCCCTGCTGCAAGAGCATCCTTATTACAAGAAGAGTGGGAGGTATTTGCCAGAAGCTGCTGTCTGCTCACTTGTTCTCTGCTCACTTGTTCCCTGCATTGTACTCTACCATTTCTACACTTCTTCTGCCATTTAGTGCTCTTACATTGGAAATCAGATACACCAATCAGAAAGAATAGCAACACCAAAGAAATAAAAGCCACAACAATAAAAGCCAAGAAGAAAGAACAGTTAATGGCATCTATCTAGGGTGCTTTCCCCTACAGGGAAGCAGAGCAATATGGAAGGACATTCTGAAGGAAGAGAGCCCCTTAGTCCACTACAATTCACTTTGCAGCTTGATATGATGGCCTCTTAAAACCTTTTCTTATCTCAGAGCCCTACTTGCTGACTTCTTTTTCTTCTTTCCATTCTCATGCCTTCCTTTTCTTGCTGTTACTGCTTTTGGTTGACTTTGATTTGTTTTCTCTGTCATTACCAGAGCAAAGAATTAGTTAAAGGAAGAAAGATGTGAGATTTTTTTTATCAACTAAAATTAGTGACTTAGAAAGCCTGAGAACTGATTGGCCACATTTATGTACCCCACACCTTCATTCTAGTTACATAGCTAGTGTAAATGAAAGGAAGGATTGCTACCAACGTTGTATTTGTTCAGCTGGAGTGGTCCTAATTAGGAGCTTGGATGTGGCAGCTGATATTTTACTATAAAATTTTTACTGTTTACTATTTAATATATAAAACATCACAAGAGGCAGCAGTGGAATATTGCACAAGGGAAGCAGAAACATCAACAGCTACAATGGTAGCTCTCATCTAACACATCTCTTCTCGACTAACCTCAGCTAATGAGCAGAGCTTCAGGGACAGTAAGGTGACACCCACCACAGGTGGTGACCAGCAACTAGGGCTGGGTTAGAATGTGCTAACTGGTTTGTCTGATACAGCTAGAGCAAGAAGAGCATCTGTATCTTCAGACACATCTTCTTATGTGTTTCATCTATGTGCTGTGCAAGGTGTCAGGCACCTGCTTTGCTGTGGATCTGATGGCTGATCTATTTTGTGTACTGCATAAGAGGTAATAGAAGTCAGCACAGATCTGCTGATGCCTCCTTTAGGTTTGGGCTTTCCTACATTCTGGTCCCATAGGAGTGTGATTACTTTGTGAAGCGAAAGAGTGCTCTCTTCTGTACTGCAAGTTCTCATTCAATTCCTGCCTCATCCTGGAAGCAGGACTGCCCAGAGCTGTTCTGAGATGCAGACCTCTTAACAGCACATTGGCAGATCTAATCAAGCCCACAGCAGTCTGAGGCAACCCTCCTAAACCAAACTGTGCCCCTCTGCACTCCTCCTTCACAAGTACTTAGCTCCTACCATTTCAAAGCAGTCTTTTCAGAAAATCAAGAGTTCTTCATCTCCTTCAGAATGAGAACAAGTAGGGCACTTGGACATTTGCTTTGGAATCTCTTCCAAAATTGCCTTCTTGTCTTCCCAACAGAATTAGGAAATATTGCAGTTTCCCCCTAAAGAATCTCTCAAGCCTTTTCAGCACACCTCGGCTGCAGGACCGACCTCTGCACTCCTTGTCATTTAGGGATTACCCTAAACTCACTGGTCTGTTTCTGCCTTAGGCACACACATGCACCCTTGTTCCTCACACGGAGGAATTATTTGTTCCCACAACTCCAAGTTTCAGGAGCCTTCTGTAGCAACCTTTGCCATTTAAAAATCTCTGGGTTAGCTCCCTCTCTCCTCTCAGCGGCCCTTCCGCGATGAAAACGAGCTGCTCTGCTCCCGCCGTGCTGCTGAGCTGCTGAAGGCAGGGGAGGAAGGCTGGCCAGGCTTCACATCCCCGACAGACTCGGCGCTGACCTTTTTTTCCTCACTGACAATGCGGGGCTTTGTGCTAATGGCACGACATCATCACGCAGAGCTGAAATGCCTTCCCTGCTGTCTCTTTTGCCTCTCAGTAATTTTCTCCCACACTTCTGGAGGAAGTATTTCACTGGGAGGGAGTGCAAGGAAGACAGTTGCACAGGGCCTAAAAAAAACATATGCAGAAAACAACCTCAATTTCTCTCCATTTTTTCCTTAGTCACTCTAGTTACCAACCACATACTCTGAGCCCTCACTATGTACTGCATTCTCCTTTTCTATCTTCCAAGCCGAGACCACTGATGACTCTTCTGTATTTGCTTTGCCTCACTGTCCTGAGATAGGCTGCTGAGAAGATTCCGTCTCCTTCTTGAGTTTGAATTCTAATTCTAGTTGTTAACCTACCATCCTTTTAAAGCTCTAATGTGTTGGGGCTTTTTTCCCAAAGAACTTGTTAGTAAGATCCTTGTGCATCTCTACAGCAATAAATATCTACCTGAGGTGCTTAATTTGGTGTTAAATTGCTTGCAGTTAACTATATTATTATCATCATAGCAAAAAAGTTTTGAAATAATACTTTAAAGAACACATGGAGGGGAAGAACCTCCAAAGAAATGGGGGGTTAGCTCTCTTGTGAGATTGGCTCAGCTGTTTCAGTGAGTACTAAAACCTTTCAAGATGCTGCCTTGAAGCTTCAAACAACTGCCTTCATGCTGGTTATAGATTGGCAGCCATGTGCCAAAGCCCAGTCTTGACTAAATAAATGTCTATGATGGGATTTCTCCAGAGAAGTCAGGAAGAGCAAAATTTTCCATGTTCTGCCCATCTTTGTCTCCTTTCCTGTGCCTGACATATTGTGTACTCCTGGCTCATGGTACCTATTGCCAGCCCGCTTCAGTGCCTAATGAAATGGATTAGCTCAGACCCCAGGCATTTCTGGGAAACTGCTTACCCTAAGCTGGTTTAGTTCACAGAGAAATGCAGTAGGAGCTGAAGAAGTAGAGGAGAAGGGTGGCATGGACCAGCTGGGGGAAGCAGCCTCTTAAATCACTCAAGCTAGATCTATAGGTCCAGGGCTGTCTATATTCTTACTTCAAGAAAGGCAAGCAAGAAGAGTAAGACAGACAAAACATGGAGTGAAGAATGGGAAAAGATTCAGCAAAGCAAGGAAGCAGAGCTCATTACTGTTCAAGACTACCCAAAATTGGCAGATACAGGCATTTATCTATTTCCTTCCCCCCTCTCCCCCAAATCAATGCCCAACTATTTCATGGAAGACTTCCTGGACAGAGCAGTGATCTTCATGCTGGTCTTTCTTTCCTGCATGTAAGCAGTGCTCAAGAAGGAAATAACGACCACTTCATTAATGTCTTGTGAAAACTTCTCTTGAATATTTTAATTGCATTTCCTATTTCTTTTTGCACAGTATCCCTACAGACACTGTGTCTTTCAACCAAGATTTGTTTCTTACATTGTGTTGCTGTCATATTTGGCCTTCATTCCACTTAACTTCCATAAGCTATAGAATAATAGAAAAAAAAATATGAGAGTTGTGTTACTCTGAACAACAGCAAGCCAAAGCTTACTGTCTCTGTGTAAGTGCCCAGGGAACTGCTTACCTGATAGCTGTGAACAGTAATTAATAATACAGTTTAAGATTTCTCTTATGCCTATAGCCTAATGAGATTAGTGCTCTGTGGTACTCAGCACCACATAAACAATTAAAATGTTGAGTTTCAGCCTCCAAGAGCAATTAGGACTAGATGGTTAAATCCCTGCAAAGTGCTATGAATAAACTGCAATTACCCTTGCCAAATGTCAGCCCAGAGCCCAATTGATTATGATTGTTTTTATAAACAAGTTAAATATAGTGAGGGGAAAGTAGTGGTTAGAGAGGAAGTGCTGACAAAACCTTTACTGCAGCAATGTGGACAAAGCAGCTGGAATAATGGCAAGTGTGCCCTTATCACAGCAAGAGAAATGGAAGGAGTTCAGATCTTGCACTGAATGAGCCATTACAGTCAGCATGGCTTTGCCAAGGGCAAATCCTGCCTGACCAACCTGGTGGCCCTCTATGAGCAGGTGACAAAATTAATAGCTGAGGGGCGAGCAACTGATGTCATTTACCTGGACCTGAGCACAGCCTTCGACACTGTCCCGCACCACATCCTGGGCTCCAGGCTGGTGACACATGGGTGTGAGGGGTGACCACTAGATGGATAAGGAACTGGCTTGATGGCCACACCCAAAGAGTGGCTGTCAATGGCTCCATGTCCCAGTGGAGGCCAGGGACAAGCAGAGTCCCTCAGGGATCAGTCCTGGGACCAGGCTTGTTCAACATCTTTGTGGCTGCCATGGACAGTGGCACTGAGTGCACCCTCAGCAAGTTTGCTGATGACACCAAGCTGTGTGGTGCAGCAGACAGCTGGAGGGAAGGGAGGCCATCCAGAGGGACCTTGACAGGCTGGAGAGGTGGGCACAAGCCAACCTCATGAAGTTCAATAAGAGCAAGTGCAGGGTCCTGCATCTGGGTCGAGGCAATCCCAGGCACAAATACAGGTTGGGCAGGCACTGGCTGGAAAGCAGCCCTGAGGAGAGAGACTTGAGGGTACTGGTGGACAAAAAGCTCAACAGGAGCTCTCAGTGTGCACTTGCAGCCCACAAAGCCAATCAGATCCTGGGCTGCACCAGGAGAAGTGCGGCCAGCAGGTCGAGGGAGGTGATTCTCCCCCTCTGCTCAGCTCTGCTGAGACCCCACCTGAAGGTTGTCTTAGATATCTAAGGAAATCAACAGACAAAGGCAGATTTCAAAATACAAATGACTGATCTCACGTCCCTTTGGCATCTATATTCGCTGTCAGGCAAGCCTCTCCATTGGAAGAGATGTGGTTTCCTTACTGACAGCCCCAACAAAATACTGAGCTAGAGTAGCTGGCAGTGCCGTGGACAGACATCTCTTAGCAAAGATTAACCCTCAAATATGCAGAAAGCTGAATCTGCTTAGGACTGATCAGGAAGACCATTCCTGAGAGCTCACAAATTCAGAGCCCCTGACCATAGTGCTGAATTGTCTACCTAGATCCTCCAGCACAGCCATTCATTAGAAGCATTTCACAGTAAATGCTTCCAAAAGAGAACCTAGACATTTGAACCAAAGCCTCAGGAAAATACTTAACTGACAAAGAGAATGATTTTCTAAAAGCTTTTCCCTGCAAGTTTTTTTATTGAGGCAGTGATTGGAGTGAGCCTGCCTGAGTTATAACAGTGCTTCCCTTGCACAGCCCAAAGTCACCTTAATCAGTTTGAATACCCAAAAATACAATAGCAGCAGTATGAATCTAGTTGATAGAGCAAAGTTCATTTCAGGTGTTGGTCCAGCAGAGAGAGTCCATAAGTGATTAAAGAATTATTGGTCTGTATTTTACAGTTGGTTCTCTGATACTTTTTACTCCATGGTGGATTATTTTAAAGTTCTTCAGACAGCCTCACAGCAAAACTCTTTGGTCCAGAAAATTTCCCATTCACACTGATATCAAACACACACACATCAGGCATAGGCCTTTGCCTTTGTCAGCCTTCTGGTAAGGAGAAGAGACCACTTCTCTCCTTCAGGGCTCCTCAGTACTATACCACTGCTCAGAGGAAAACTCCTGCAACTTCTGCCTGATGTAGACACACAAATCTCATTGTTCTATAGGGCATTCAGTCAACAGCCCATCCAAGGGGCTGTGAAAATCTCCTGTTCCTCCTCCAGAACACAGTCTAGCTATATACTGCAGGACCACATGGAGGGCCATCACAGATCCCCTATGTGACAGCTATGCTGGCATGACATGGCACCAAAATCATCATGCTCACTCCCTCAGCTGGTGCTGGGGCTGGCTGGACTATGGCTGTTGCACTGCACAGTGAAGAGAAATCATCCTTTCCTCAATTACCTAGTGCTGAAGCCAGCACTGAAAAATGCAGCTTCCAATCTTTAGGCTATGCTATGGTTTGTTTTAACAAGGGATTGAATGTCTTACAAACAGGTAAAATTGCTGCCAGATGCAAGGACATTAGCCTTTCCCAGCTGCTTTAGTGCTGCCATTCAAAAGAGTTTGCTATCAATAGGATTCCTTTGAGCTCTATTCTGACAAGTGCTGAGCACTATCTGGGAAGGGCCAGTGGTTTTCCATCCCCATTGAACTCAGTAGGAGTTTTGATTGCTCAGCACATTGCTGCAAAAATTCTGCTGAAATTCCCTTCAATCACACAATTATCCCCTCACCTCTTGCTCCTTCTTTTACAGTTGTAGAAGGAGGAATAAGTTACTGTAGCAGAACTGCCTGTGGAGAAAAGTTTTCAGCCTGAGGATTGTGAACAAACATCAAAAATCAACAAGTTCCCTGAGTCAGAGCTGGAGACAGCCCTGGCTTAGCCAGGTAAGGGGACAAAACATGACAAAGATTTGAAAGATTTACACTAAAATTCAGTAGTGATGTGGCCTGAAATGCCTTTGCCTCCTCCCTTTACCCCTTTGTATAAATTTCTGCCCACTGCCTAATGTCCCTTGCTGTAACCAGTACAGGTTCACTGCAAGAAACATTCCATCAGCATCTAGGACACCTTCTGGCAGCTTTTACCAGCACAGTAACACATACTGTAGGCTCCTCAATAAAACTCAACAAGTTGCTTATCGTTTCAAACCTGTTTCTGGCTGAACAGAAATGCATTCCTCATGTATCTTTCCTTTGTACAGTCTGTACCTGTAGCCAAGGACATTAAACTGGTGCTAAATGGAGGTCTACTGAACAATACCACAAGGTTAAAGGCCGAGTACTTATGCTTAACAAACCATTCTGAAAGATGACCATCATTAAACTCCTTACAATTAAACTTTTTAGAAGTGATGGAAACACTGAGAATTACCTGTGCCTTCCACCTTTTCACTCTGGAGTCAGCAGAGGCAGATGAAAGTCAACATTTGCTTTGACTCTCAGCACAATTAGGAGTTTAAAATGCAGGTCATGTCACCTTCCCTATTGTACTGGAACTGATGTTGAGAAGAGGTTTATGGACCTAATTCTGCACCTTGTTATGCCAGTCTGGATCTGCTACAGGTTCCCCAAACTGAAAACTAGGCTGTTCATTACTAGGGGAGGGGTGGCTTGCTTCTGAGTAGCAGCACTTCAGTATACTTTGCAGACAGTTTAGGAAGAAATGGCTTTGAACCCAAATTCCCAGCTGAAGCTGGGACTCCACTTGCAGCTCTTGCTACTCTGTAATAAAAATCTGCCTGTTTTTTTAATACCCACCCCCCCTCCTCTGATGGCAGCTCCTGTGCTTACCAGCTCTCAAAACTCAGGCCATAATGGTTTTTCTACACCCTGCAACAACACACAATGCAAGTCAAAGAGTCACAGAGGTGTGGTTGGGTTTTTCCTTTTTTATTGAAAGCCAGCTTTTTCCTCTCTTGTTGCAGGTGTAAGAGACTGGTACACTGGCACTGCTTAACACAAACAAACAGCCATTACCAAGAGCTACCAAAAATATTTAAGGGGCTTTAACATTTACACAGGAAAGAGTAATTACAGCAAGTCTGATAATTACTAACTATTGAAGAGCTTTCTCTCAGCATGGTGTCCACAATCTGCATGCTTATTCTGGGCATTGCACAGTAGGAGCATTCTTAATTTTCTCTGTTTTCTCCTAGGGCGCTTTCTTTCTTCAAGTGATGGCAGCAATAAGGAAATATAAACTCAGAGCTGCTAGAGTAGACATAGATGAAAAAACACTTGAGAATAGAGAAAACACAGCATCAGAGACGGGCAATGAGTCCATCCCAACACATCTGCCTCATACTTCCATACTGCACCCACAGATTGGAGCAGCAGAAAATAAGGAGAGCATGGAAGTGGCAGAGAAGAGGACAAATGAAAGAGGTGACAATGACAGAGGACAAATGAGGACAAAGCAGAGTGATGACACAGTCCAAGCGAGTCGTAAACGGAAATTAGACGACAATGAAACTCCAACTGAGCAAAAGGTACAAAAGTTAAACACTGGCAATGAGTCCTTCCCAATACCTGGATCTCATGCTCCAATACTTCATCCTGGGGGTGAAGCACCAGAAAACAAGGAGAGAATAAAAATGGCAGAGAAAAGGAGGACAAATCAGAGTGACAATGCAGTCAAAGGGAGTCCTAAACAGAAATTAGACAACAATGAAAAAACAGCTGAGAAAAAAGAAAACACTACATCAGAGACTGGCAATGAGTCCATCCCAACACTTCTGTCTCATACTCTCATACTTAACCCTAGAGGTGACACATCAGACAATGAGGCGATAATAAAAACGTCAGAGACAAAAAGGACAAATGAAAGAGATGACAATGATGTAAACACATTAGGTCATAGTTTAGAATTAGACAACAATGAAAAAACAGACGAGAAGAGTAGCAATGAGTCCATCCCAAACCCTCCATCTAACACTTTCATATTCATAAAAGAGGAACCTGAGTTAAGAGAAATGTCAGAGGAAAAGGCAACAAGCGAAAGCAGTGATGATGACAACATGACCAGAGCAAATCTTCCATGTGAATTAGTAAACGATAAAACTATGGCTGAACAGGAAGAAATCACTACAGCAGAGAGTGACAATGAGTCCATCCCAACATCTCTTTCTCATACTCTCATACCTTCTCCTGGAAGTGGAGCAGCAGAAAACAAGGAGGTAGCAGAGAAAACGAGCAGCAGTGAAAGTGATGAGGATGTAATCTTAGTAAGGGTTACATGGGACTTACAAAACTATAAAAATCCAGCGTAGGAAAAAGAAAACACTACAGCAGAGATGGGCAATGAGTCCATCCCAACACATCTGCCTCATACTTCCATACTGCACCCACAGACTGGAGCAGTAGAAAATAAGAAGAGCATGAAAAAGGCAGAGAAGAGGACAAACAAAAGAGGTAACAATGACAGAGGACAAATGAGGACAAAGCAGAGTGATGACACAGTCCAAGCGAGTCGTAAACGGAAATTAGAAGACGATGAAACTCCAACTGAGCAAAAGGTAAAAATGTTAAACACTGGCAAGGAGTCCATCCCACCACCTGTGTCTCATACTCCAATACTTTCCCCTGGAAGTGGAGCAGCAGAAAACAAGGAGATAGCAGAGAAAAAGAGGACAAACGAAATAGATGACAATGATGTAAACACATTAGGTCATAATTTTGAATTAGAAAACAATGAAAAAGCAGATGAGAAGAGTAGCAATGAGTCCATCCCAAACCCTCCATCTAACACTTTCATATTCATGAAAGGGGAACCTCAGTTAAGAGAAATGTCAGAGGAAAAGGCAACAAGCGAAAGCAGTGATGATGACAACATGACCAGAGCAAATCTTCCATGTGAATTACTAAATGATAAAACTATGGCTGAACAGGAAGAAATCACTACAGCAGAGAGTGATAATGAGTCCACCCTAACATCTCTTTCTCATACTCTCATACCTTCTCCTGGAAGTGGAGCAGCAGAAAACAAGGAGGTAGCAGAGAAAACGAGCAGCAGTGAAAGTGATGAGGATGTAATCTTAGTGAGGGTTACATGGGACTTACAAAACTATAAAAATCCAGCTAAGGAAAAAGAAATCACTACATCAGAGAGTGATACTGAGTCCATCCCAACATCTCCTTCTCATACTCCCATACTTTCCCCTGGATGTGGAGCAGCAGAAAACAAAGAGGTAGCAGAGAAAACGAGCAGCAGTGAAACTGATGAGGATGTTGGCACAGTAAGTCATAGAAGGGAAATACTAAACTATAAGAAAACAGCCAAGGAAAAGGAAAACACTACAACAGAGAGTGATAATGAGTCCATCCCGACATCTCTCTCTCATTCTCCCATACCTTTCCCTGGAAGTGGAGCAGCAGAAAACAAGGAGGTAGCAGAGAAAGCAAGCAGCAGTGAAAGTGATGAGGATGTAATCTTAGTAAGGGTTACATGGGACTTACTAAACTATAAAAATCCAGATAAGGAAAGAGAAAACACTACAGCAGAGAGTGATAATGAGTCCATCCCAACATCTCCTTCTCATACTCCCACACTTTCCCCTGGATTTGGAGCAGCAGAAAACAAGGAGGTAGCAGAGAAAACAAGCCCCACTGGAAGTGATGATGATGTAATCATAGGAAGTCATAGATGGGGATTACAAAACTATGAAAATCCATCCAAGGAAAAAGAAAACACTACAGCAGAGAGGGATGATGAGTCCATCCCAACATCTCTCTCTCATATTCCCATACTTCCCCCTGGAAGTGGAGCAGCAGAAAACAAGGAGGTAGCAGAGAAAACAAGCCCCACTGGAAGTGATGATGATGTAATCATAGGAAGTCATAGATGGGGATTACAAAACTATGAAAATCCATCCAAGGAAAAAGAAAACACTACAGCAGAGAGGGATGATGAGTCCATCCCAACACCTCTGTCTCATAATATCACCTTCCCCCTTGGGGGTGGAGCACCAGTACCTAAGGAGAGTACACAAATGGCAGAGAAAAAGAGGTCAAATCACAGTGGCGATGCGGACAAAGCAAGTCGTAAACGGAAATCAGAAAACAATGAAACACCACCGAAGAAAAAAGACCTTTGGCATTTTAGAAAGCCTTGAGTTTTATCAGTATCCTGCAAGAAAAGAGTAAAAGAGAGATGCTAAAAAGATGCTTCCTGCAAAGATTTTAAAAGCCAGCATCTGCTGCTCAAATAAAGGACAAGGAGATAACCTCTTCCTACTCCTTTTTCCCTCTACAATATTGAGGGGATTTTATTTGAAAACAATAAATATTCTAGCACTGAGTGAGTAAGATTAGAAAGTGCCATTCTCTTTCGGCTTTGTTTCTCCCCCTACATTCAGGAACGAGGCTTGATGGGGACAAAAACACTTGACACCTGAAAGGAAAAGAGTACTTGTCTCCTAACAGGAAATGGAAAAGCTAGCTAACAGGCATCCTAGTGAAAGAATAAATAGATATTAAATAACTCCTTTTCGGGTTTGTGGGCAGAGTGCTTGGGAAATCACAGAATTGTAGAGCTGGGGCTCCTCAGCAGAAGCAAAGACCAGAATATCCCTGAAAGACACTTCTGTACTCATGACTAAAAATCTGCAGGAAGTAGGACTTCTCACCTATATTAGCAAGCTGACACAAAGTTTTTCCACATCTTCTATGCTGCAAAATAGCCCATACATTTGTTTTGGTATCCTTATTTGACACGAAGAGGCACTAACCACCCTGTGCTCTCTGTACTTGCAACCTCTTAGCTTGCCTCTTTTCAGTCTCCTCTAAATGAAATTAATTCAATCCCCTCAGTATTTTCTCCTGGGTCATGTTTTCTAAACCTCTCTGTTCTTTTTGTTGCTTTTCTTTGGATCATTTCCAATTTCTCTCTGCTCAGATATAGGCAAATTTGAGATGGTGCAGAGGAAAGCAGAAAACTTAAGCTGCTGAGATTGGAACCCTGGCTGTTTTGCCCACAGCTTTTTGAAAGCTCAAAGATCAGGAAACTCAAAGTCATGGTTTCTAGTGTAAAATGTTTACAGATATTTTTTTCAGATGTAAGGAAATCAAACCTTTAGTCTGATATTGCACCGCTTTGAGTTAGACACTCTGATCCAGAAAAGTGTGTGCATAGCACTGGATGTGAACAGTAACTAAAGTTAGTGCTACCTTACATGTTGTAAATATCATACACTGCTTGGCTCTACTCTAAGCAAAAGATGTCTGTTCTAGATCCATCCACATATTCAGGTTGTATTCTTTAGATCATGTTTTTCAGATATGCAAATAACAGGCAATTATGAAAGCCTAGCACCAAAGTGATCGAACTTGATAACAACCATGAAAAAAGGGAGCTAATGCAGGCAAGTGGTGGTCAGAGAAGGTGTGCTGCTAAAGTATTTTCTATCTGAAATGTCTTTAAATCATGCTGCTGCATACCAACATAGACTGCAGAGGAAAGAGAGGGAGAAGCAGGCTGAAGTGGGCACCAAACTGGAAACTGTTCATGGACTGATTTGAAAGTAACTTTATCCATGAGGACAGCTTAGAGAAAATGTGTTATTGAAGTACTTTATTTCCATTGAGAGATTCACACAGGCATACACAGACAGTAGGTGGTGACAGCTGCTACCAGAACCATTTGTTATCTTACTCCTATTCAGCTTTTGACAGTGTAAAATGAATATAAATGCTGAAAAGCTTTACAGAGGTGAACCAAACAATAACAAGTAGGGGAGAATGAATTCTGGTTAGGTTACTTTAGGGAAGAGCTCTACTTCTGTTTATTCCTGAGGCATAGATACAGGCTGTGTTTCTAATGCTGACAATAGTGTTGAGAGGATTCTTGGTAGAGTTTGCCACCTCCACACCATCCTGAGGTGGGAAGAGAGGGGAGAGCTGGCCTTGCAGCTAACTTTAATGCCATCTATAGAAATGGCATGTAAATAAGGCTTCAGCAAATTATTGCTTTTCCCTAATAATCCTGTCCATCAAAATGGGAGTGAACCTTTCCCACAGTTTGCCTTAATAAAAGTGCTGGTGAGATAGCTCGTATTTGGACTTAGCAGTAGCCAATCTCTTGGCATCAAAAGGATTATATTAGTTGGCCTGAAATTAAATTGCTTTTCCCAAGCAATCATGACAGCTCTCAAAATCTTGCTCCAATATAGTCACATCACACCAGCTGACAGTTGCCTCCAAAAACCCATTCATTTTGGCCAGCTCCTCCTGCAAACACTATCAACATACTGAGGCTCCTGCTTCAAAGTGCAATAGGCATTTCAAACTACAATCCTATGAGGAGGAGGTACTGGTATCAGTTTGGGCTTTTGTCTGATTGTTTGGTTATCACATGGAATATTTACACCATTCTCAGTTTGCTTTGATTTTGGAGGGACTCAAGAGTGAAGGACTGACAAATTTTGTATTACAAAGGCAATCTAGAAAGGAGATTTCAGTACACTGTCCAGAATATAGAGTTCCTGACAAACTATTGCAGTATATTGATTCCACAATAGATGTTTCATTAGAAAGCTTTGGGGCTGGCTGGGTGGGTTTTTTCTTTTGACTGCTGTGACAACTCCTCTCACCCTGGCAGTACTGATAATGGGGACACTCCATAAAGCAGGGTTGGTAATGAGAGGCACAGATTTCTAGTGCAGCACACAGATGTAGCTGAAGTCAGACAGCTGATACTTTCCGAAAACCTTTCTTCCCCATTTAATGTTTTCTAAGCAAATTATTTACAAGGAGAAAGACCCCTAAGTTTGCACTGGAGGGAGGTAAAGCCTTTAGCTGAAGTTGGGCCAATAAACAGGAATGACGTAGGTTTAGGAGTGCTGCAGGAAACATCCTTAGCTTCTGTGGGAGGGAAAGAGTCACGTCAGGTTTGTTTTTATAAAGCAGCGTCCACCTAGAAATCAGCACAAACTAAAATGCTATCTCCTCTGAATTTGGTGGGCCACTTGTAATCACAATATCACAGTATCACTTAGGTTGGAAAGGACCTCGAGGATCATCAAGTCCAACCTATCAACACAGACCCCACAACTAGACCATGGCACCAAGTGCCACGTCCAATCTCCCCTTGAACGCCTCCAGGGTCGATGACTCAACCACCTCCCTGGGCAACCGGTTCCAGTGACGAATGACTCGCTTGGTGAAGAACTTCCTCCTCACCTCGAGTCTCAACCTCCCCTGGCGCAACTTGAGACTGTGTCCCCTTGTTCTGGTGTTGGTTGCCTGGGAGAAGAGGCCAACCCCTTCCTGGCTACAACCACCCCTCAGGTAGTTGTAGAGGGCAATGAGGTCACCCCTGAGCCTCCTCTTCTCCAGGCTAAACAATCCCACCTCCCTCAGCCTCTCCTCATAGGGCTTGTGTTCAAGGCCTCTCACCAGCCTTGTTGCCCTTCTCTGGACACGCTCAAGTGTTTCGATGTCCTTCTTAAACTGAGGGGCCCTGAATTGGACACAGTACTCAAGGTGCAGCCTAACCAAAGCAGAGTACAGGGCACAATGACCTCCCTGCTCCTGCTGGCCTCACTATTCCTAATGCAGGCCAGGATGCTATTTGCCCTCCTGGCCACGTGGGCACACTGTTGGCTCATATTCAGGTGACTGTCGATCAGCACCCCCAGGTCCCTCTCTGTTTGGGAGCTCTCCAGCCACTCCGACCCCAGCCTATAGCTCTGCATGGGATTGCCGTAGCCAAAGTGCAGCACTCGGCACTTGGACTTGTTGAATGCCATCCCATTGGACTCTGCCCATCTGTCCAGTCGGTCGAGGTCCCTCTTTTGCAGAGAGCTCAATCTCCCAAAAAGGCCAGAACAGTGATAGAGATGTAAAACCTGCCAGCCTCCAGGGAGCATAAAACTTGGGTTTGAACCTCTCTAATCTTCTGCCCTACCAGGAACCAAATCCTTTCCACATAACTATGGTTCCTGCAAAAAGGCTCATTGTAGGCAAAGAAGGAATTTCAGCCTAGACATAGACAGATTTGAAGAGAAACTCACTGAGAAATGTGGGGAGAGCAAGCTCAATCCCACCCCACGCTAAGGGCATGCAGCCTGGTAAGTTCATCTGGTAACAAGTCAATACTCCCCAGGTTCAATGTGTTCTGGCAAGCACTGGCTTTCAGAATAGAAATAAGGATCATTTCTTGTAAGTTAGCATATCTGAGGGATATCTGGCTCTCAGTCAGTACTGTATAACCAATAATATGCCCAAGATAGCAAATATGCCCTGCATACACATTCCTGTTACAGAACCCAGTGCTAACACTGCAGAGAGAAGCTAACATGCCAAAAATATCCTACGTACAGATTATTTGACTTAGCCACTGCAGAGCACACTGCAGGAAGCCTAGTAAAATTTAGTTCTTACCTGACATCTGCCTTCATATTTAGCAGGGAATTATGTATCTTCAATATGTTTTCTAGCAAGTTATTGACACAAATCTCATGAGCAATACAGACAGGGGGTTTATACACAGTTCCTGCACTGCTGACTGAAACTGCCTACCAGGATGTCAGTATGACTTTGAAGAGAAGCTGGAAAGTTATGCTGCATGAAATCATATCGAGAGAAAATCTTTTATGCTCCATACTGACTTTTTTTCCCCTCTTCACCGAGACAAACCCACCACTAAATGGCTCTTTGTTGCACTGCTCTCCTGCAGTATTTTTGACAGTGCCTAATAGCTGCAAGGACTGGATTACAGTGCAAGATACAAAGAGCAGTTTGCTTTCAGCCCTGTGTGAGGCTTGCTACCAAGTTTGAAAGTTATTTTCAGTAGTAGCCTTCCTTAGCAGACATTTTCTGGGATGCAGTTAGTATGCAACTTGTCAGGCACCTGATGTGCAATGCAGTGACACTATGAGGCTGATTACTTGGATGGCTTGGTTAGGACTGTTGACTAGTTGTATGAAAAGGTGCTGCTAAATCTCTCTTGCCTTTTCAGGTCTGTCTCTCTGATTAGCCACTTTAAAAGAACTAAATAAATAACTCCAGCTTAAAACCACAAAGTTGTCTTCAAACCAGAGAGGTAGGATTCAGTATCGCTCTGCTGACAAACACCACAACAAATAATAAAAGAGGAAACAAAGCAATCATCTCCAGCAAGGCCAGCAGGTGCTCTAGTCAAACTAACTCTTTAACCCCTTCAGCCAGGCAGAGAATAGCATGTGTGATCTTAGGGAACTTGCCAAAGAATCTCATTGCCACACACTATCTGACCAAATTTACTTATTCTGCCCAAGAGAAATTTGCTATCTATGTCCACACATGTAGAGAGAGATCTCTTGAGCATCTTCTTCGAGGCAAACCATATTCCTGAATTTAATGCACACCAAACCTCTGCCAGTGCTTAGCAAACCCTCACCATGGCCAGTTTCTCACACCTGAACCTTGTTTTCAGTGAAAACAGTGACAACATACAGATCACCAGAGCTCAGATTTGATTCTTCCAGCTTACACACATACTAACTAGGAGCTACCTTAAGGATCAGCATTTCCACTGGTCTTTTCCCAAAGCCAGGAAGGGTTTGGGAAGCATCTTCCCTTCCCTTTTTTATTAGCTACTGCCTAGGAGGTCTTTACTCATAAAATTTCCTTGCTTGCTACTGCCAAAATTTAAGCCCTAGTACTGCAACAAGATCTATGCTGAGTTCACAGTGTCACAGACTTGTTCTGTGACCTTTGACAGAGTACTTTATCACAAGCATTTATACAACTGGGGTTTCAGCAGCATATTTATAAGGTCCTATATGTTTAATTCCTGAGATTTCATTTCTATACATGCTAACTCTTTGACTGGGATAACTCAGCAGTCCACAAAAGGATGCATCTATACAACCTGCATGATGGCCTCCAGTTCTAACAAAAGCCCCTAGGAAAAAAGAAATATCCTTTGCATTGTCATTAGTAGCAGTATATGGTTATTCTCCTTAAAGACAAGGCTCTTAGACTTAATCTATTTGTTTACAGTTGTATCTAATTGCTTACAGTTGAGTTTTCCTAAGAACTGGAAGCTCTTTTTCACTACACTTTGGTAGCACAAGATCAGGTTGCCTGCAGATGAATCAAAAGATTTGAGGATTGAAGGTGGTCCTGCCCAGTACTGGAGCTCTGTCAATACCAAGAACTCTCCAAAACTTCAAGGAGTTGTGGGTTATCTAATTCCAATGATGCACATTAGGAGATAGAATGTTATTTAATGAGAAAGTCACTGGCTGTGAAGATCAGCAGGCAATTTATCTATCAGGAAGAAAGTATATTTTTTTAGATAGAAAACATGACGTTTCTCTATGTTAAATTCTATACAGCTCAAGGAAATGGGAAAGCTTGGTGATCTTATCCTTTTGATTTCCTCTACCAGTTTTCTGGAAGGACAAGTCCCATTAACTGAGGAGAAGAGTTTCTGGTTTCCTTGTCTTGTGTCACTCTCTGCTGTCCTACCTGTGGGACAAGGGCAGCAGAGCCTGCAGCAGAATTCACCACTGGCTCACTAAAATAAGTAAATAGCTGTCTGAGACTCCTCCTTCAACCATGGTCTCAGCCAGCCACAGATTTGGGGAGCCTGAAGTTGAGCCTTTACCTTTGAAAATGGGGAAAAACAGTTCCATTCCTAACAGTGGTTTTTACATTTTAGCTTATTATCTGCTCTCTTGGCTACCCCTTCTGGGGAGATGACACTGCACTTTATCTCATGATCACATGCATCTGTGGTGCTAGTTAAAGGCAGGGAATATTTTACTTAGAAGTCAGTTTTCTCCATTTCTCAGTTACAAAACACATTTCTATCTAACAAAAGGTGTAATATAACAGTAGTAAATCAGATTTTTGTTTCTTGTACAGCTTTGCAGTAATGGTGCTTCTGTAGAAAATCCCTTGGAGACATCTGCAGATGGTATTTCCAGCATTGCCAGTTTTATTGAGACAAAGCTCGCCATGTGCTGCTTAAAAATGAAGAGGCCTAGTGATGCTCTGACTCATGCACACAGGTAAGAATAAATATTGATTAGATACCCTTCTGAGACTGAGATAACAAAAATTAAACAAAAACTATGAAAAATCTTGTGCAGGAAGGATCAGTCTAACACTGAGTTACAATAGCCACCTATGCATTTACTGCTTGCATAACTCAGTAGGTAAGGATGTGCAGGGAAGTCACAGACATAGTTCAGAGCACCCTTCAGATTGAAGCCAGACAAATATAAACATGCTCAGCCTTATACAACAGTAATGATATCAGAAGCTCTTGATCTTTTTCAAGCCAGATTAGGTCAGGGATGGCTTCAAATTAGTTTCATTATATAATTCCTCATGGGCTCACTTCAGATCCACATCACAGACCAGCACCACCAGCAATGCATAGAGAAGCCAGAAACAAAACTTGGGCATGGTGGAGATGAAATTCCCATTAGTTTCAGATGAGTTAGGATTTGGCTGGGTTTGTGCTGCCTTTAATTACCACTCAGGCATAACGATAGTTTGTTAAGGGCATGCATGTCCTGCCAGCAACACTTCATGAACTGAGGGCTCCGTTAACTTTTGTCCCTTGTATGAGATGCATTAGGATGGACATTGCAATTAGCACAGGGTAAGAAGTTTTTCATACCATCATCTCAACTAGAACTACAAAAGAGGAGTTACAACAAAAGGAGGCGGCACACGCTTCTGCCTAATGCACAGCAGGCAGTGGTGAAGAATAACATGTGGGTAAAGAAATGGGATGCCATCATGGCAGCAGGTTCATTCACCTACATGCAAAGTCATGAGAAGTCTGACTTAATGACAAGCTCTTCAGCTCCTGTCCCCATTCATCCACACCCCTTTCCCTTGTTTTCCCACACCCCTTGTTTGCAGAGCTATGCCTACCTTGAGTCCACGTCGTGGGGGGGGGGGTCCATCCTTCAGATGAGTTCCAAGCACCATCTGGGTTGGGGGTCTGAATGCCCATGAGTGGTTAGAGAACAGCATCTGCTTTCCCAGAGCACATCCAGTAGGCACACACTCCTTTCAGCTTGAGGATTCTGTTAGCTGAGCCTAAGCAAACAAAGTAGGGAAGACTATGAGATGCTTCTATAAAAAAATAAATCACCACCACCAACAAACCTGCACATCTCATACAAACCCTAACCCAACCACATTTGTTCAGGGCTTCTCAAAGAACCTGTTAATGTAAGAACAAAAAAGAACTATGTCAAGTTTGACTGTACTCTCAACTGTCAGAGAGATGGTAATGATCACTCTCTTTCTAACTGGGATTTCCAAGAACACTACAATAAGGAAGCTGTTTGGACAGTATAAATATAACTAGAACAGGAAAGACTTTTCTTTACCTCCTTTAAATTATCTCACTTTCAAAATAGGAAGATGTGTTGACTCCAGGGCTACAGAAACGAAAGCTTATTCAGACATGCTTTGGATTCAATTGTCTTCAAACAGGAACAACGACCTACAGAGAAATAAATGGAGTTAGACTGAAATCACTGGAAAACTGATGTAGAGAAAATCTTCACTCCTCCTTCCTAGCACAAAGCAAAATGGCAATCAGAAATGCCAATTTTCAATACAATTCATTCCATGACTTGCAGAATGGGAATACATCTACTGACCATGGTTGTCACGTTGTAAGATGCAAGAACTGATACAACAGCACACCAGTTACAAGAAAAACAACTTTCTGAGGCATAATTAAGAAAGACAAACCTTGAAATAGTCATTGTTCAAAAAGAACAAAGACATTATGCTGACCTCCCCTACTGAAATTAGCTCACTGGCAGCAGTTAGCTAGTGCCTATGGAATTTTTATTCTCATTGAGTTTTTATGCCATCACCACATTTTAATGGTTTGCTGGTAATCCTTTGGCATGAATCATGAATCCAAATTAAAATATCCATTTCTGCATTTATTTGCATTTACTGAACTATTCTTTCTTTAATGTCATGTACATTTCACAGCTCCTGCATTCATTTCTGAAACTTTATCAGCCAAAAATCAGCTTTAATATTCTCACCCACAGTTGTATCAAATCTATGGAAGTGGGGCTTGCTAGAAAGGAATCTTTCCAAGATGTCACAACTAGAGAAAGAGAGAAAACAGAGAACAAGGCCAGCAGCTCATTTTAAAGAGCAGGCATCTTTAGAGGAATAGCTGTGCCATCCTTAAGAAAGAAAAGGGAGTACAATTTAGATCATCAACTTTAGATCGTGGACGAGAAGCCAAGTCTGGGGCGTTCTGAAGAGGAGTAATTGTATTCTCTGGCTTCCTAATATCAACATTTGAGACTGCCTTTAGCATCCCTGGCACAATTGAGGACACTGGCTGGGTTCTGATCATTTGTCAGACCAATACAAAACATTTCCCCTTTGCAATCAAACACCATTAAAAGCACTTCTCATCTGTCACAGCTCTGAACAAACTTGCCATGGATTGGCCTCACCAAGCAACATCTGCAGTAACCTACTTGACCACCACTTTTCATCATAAGATAGCCAGCAAAATAATCCCTAGCTTGCAGTCTGAAGCTATAAAATGAATCACACAATATTTACATGCCCTGGGGTCTTTTTGGCCCAGGCATTATGGCATACCAGGGTTTAAGGATCTTAATAACCCCATATGGCTTGCTGAGCAATTAGATTTTTCCCTTTGGCTGCAGAAGGCAATTTTCAATTCTAGCAGATGGCAAAACAGTGAAGGTCTGAGAAGTCAAGAACTGACTAAGAAACCTCAGATTAGTACTTAGGCCTGATGTTGCTCAGCCTAATATTGTCAGGAGTTGAATGTTTGCCCCAAATGAAAACAATCTTCATTCAGAGCATAGAATTTCAGCAAAGCAGCCCCTCAATTATGCCTGTTATTCAGAGGGCCAGGCCCAACAGAGAAATCCATAAAGCTGCTGCAGCTGCATGTGGAAAAGCAACCCCCAGTGCATCACACACTCAGCTCACCAACTGTTAAGTTTCATTTTGTTTGAAATTGGAGTATTCAGTATGTATTTTTTATCCCTTTTCACCAAAAATCACCTGAAACACAAAGTCAGCATTAAAAGATGAAGAGATAGTTTTGCAGTTTCAGGGCTCTCCTGGCACTAGATTAGCACTCTGCATAAAGGCTACTAACCTGGAGCTGCATCAGGACAGTAAAGGGCTACTTTGGGGTAGAGTAGGAACACAGCAGAAGTGATTTCTAGTGTATAGGCTACAAAGAGCCCAGCAACATCAAACCAAACTGCCAAGAGTCAAAGGCAGCTTTCTGATGTTTGCTCAAGCTATTAGGGTGTGCTGTAATACTTTTCAGTACAGAATTTATAGATGGAGAGAGGCAGTCTATCATTTTGAGACCAGAAAAAAAGGAACCAAGATGGAAAATGGAGAGCTGAGATCCAATTCTATGAAAATCTGCCACAGTTCTATATTCATTATAAGCCTACCACAGCACATCCTGCTCAAAGGCTTACAGAAAATGTGTTGCCAACTATCAGGGAATTACTGATTTTGTTAATTTTTTCACTTAAGAGTGCTATTGCTTGGCTGTGGTAGAACTGACAACCTGGAGGGGGTCAACAAGCAAGCAAGCATTAACAAACAGAATCACTATGACTTTTGACTGCAGTTTCCAGCAGCAATTGTCTCCTCTAAAACAGCTTGCACAAGTACCAGTTGTCATCTATCTAAGGTATTGCTGTTTCAGTCCAATCATTAAATGCTGACAGCATTTGATGTTTTGATGAGTGTTATTTTGGTTAAAATAAGTTTTGGTAGCCACCAGTATTGTCTAAGCTTCAGCTAGGAACCACACTTGGCTGAGAACTGCAGTGTTTGCCGTTGGCATTGTCTTTTCATTACTGATAAAAGTAATTCATCCTCATTAAGCACAACTCATTTTTAACATCCTGTGCTCTTTTGTACATTGTGATTTAATCCAGCACTTGGATATGCCCCTAGTCACTAAGGCCTGCACTTACTCCAGTAATGCCTTAAGATACATAATGTATCACTGGATTTTCTCCCACACCTTCTTCCCCAAGAGGGGATTCCTGCTGGGTAATACTTTCTCTCAGTACAGTTTTCTGAGCATTGTTTTAAAGTGTTGGACTGTGAAAGCATGGTTCTGATAGGTTTCCTAGTTTCTATACCACCTCAAGATGATTTGCAGCAGAACTGCATTTTTCAGAGCACAGAGCAGTTCTGCTCACACAGAGTAAAGCTTCACTGTGCCAGAACAGAAATGTCACTTCTCACATCTACCTCAGCACTTTGGTTTGGCACAAGAGTAGGATTGTGATATCCTTTACCCATTTTCTGTGCTTTCTGCACACCAGATTACTCACAAACCTATTTCAGCACTTACAAACTAGACACATTTCAGAGAAAACTACCTGCATCTTCTGCTTGATCTCTGCACAAAGCACAAGTAGCACCTAATGAAGGCACTGTGGTCGACCTTCAAGAGAGCTTTGAGCAAGATGTACAGGGACATTTTGTTTGAGGAAAGAAATGAAATCCAGTCTGAAATACAAGCTCCAACCACCTACAACACAGATGTAGGGGCCTCAGCATTAGCTTTTCTGGTCTACTGATGCTCTGCTTCTATCACAGTATCACAGTATAACTAAGGTTGGAAATGACCTCGAGGATCATCAAGTCCAACCTATCAACACAGACCTCATGACTAGACCATGGCACCAAGTGCCACGTCCAATCCCCTCTTGAACACCTCCAGGGACACTGACTCCACCACCTCCCTGGGCAACCCGTTCCAATGACGAACGACTCGCTCGGTGAAGAACTTCCTCCTCACCTCCAGCCTAAACCTCCCCTGGCGCAGCTTGAGACTGTGTCCCCTTGTTCTGGTGCTGGTTGCGTGGAAGAAGAGACCAACCCCTTCCTGGCTACAACCACCTTTCAGGTAGTTGTAGAGAGCAATGAGGTCACCCCTGAGCCTCCTCTTCTCCAGGCTAAACAATCCCAGCTCCCTCAGCCTCTCCTCATAGGGCTTGTGTTCAAGGCCTCTCCCCAGCCTTGTTGCCCTTCTCTGGACACGCTCAAGTGTTTCGATGTCCTTCTTAAATTGAGGAGCCCAGAACTGGACACAGTACTCAAGGTGTGGCCTAACCAAAGCAGAGTACAGGGGCAGAATGACTTCCCTGCTCCTGCTGGCCACACTATTCCTAATGCAGGCCAGGATGCTATTTGCCCTCTTGGCCACCTGGGCACACTGCTGGCTCATATTCAGGCAGCTGTCGGTCAGTACCCCCAGGTCCCTCTCTGTTTACCTCTGTCACTTTTCCCTGAGCCTCTCAAACTTCATTGATTCCAAGAAACTCTTCGTATCTGTCCCACCAGCTCTTGCATGTTGCAGACATTTTCTGAAGGGAGTTTTTTCCCAGAACAGTCCCAGCTTCTGTCAGATGATGAAAAAGAGCTGTGGCCACTTCTACTGCAGACTTGGCTTCAGGCCTCTTAGGTGCTGAGGAGCAGTAAGTCTGCACTATGTGTACATTCATTTTTGGACTCCACTTTATCAAGGAATGGTGATACTGCAGACCACAGGACACTGAGGACATGCTTGACTTATATTTCATTGGCCCCATGTCTTGATAAAAGTGCACTGAATAAAAGTGCTGCAAGGATGAACAAGAAAAAGAAGTTCTTGAACCATGGCTGACCAAGACTTAAACCACCATGTGTACCGAAATGAGTACAATTCAAGAATGGTTAAACCATCACTAGTTTTTCACCATCACTTACCCAGACACCTTTCCACAATTTTCAAGAGAGGGCAGTTCTGCCACAGATTCCTGCTTTCCTGTGGTTAGGAATTACTTCCACCAGGCTTCTTGTTTACTAATTCACTCTCTGCATGAATAGTGACCATGTGCAGATCCAGTACCAGCAAGAGTGGCTTCAGAGTAATTTAATGCTTCAGCACAGAAGCAATTGCCCTATGAAACTGTGCCTTGGGCATGCACAGTTGAGTTTGCTGTACCATGTCACAGGTACTAACAATTCTGCAAAAGAAAAGGAAAAAAGGCAGGGGGGGGGCAGAAAATATCTTGAAGTGAGAAGAAGCAGGGCTTGGTCATTCCTTTTATCTTGCACTGAACAGGTATATGAAATGTTGATGAATGAAATGAGAAAAACATTAAGCACAAAGAGAAAACACAGCAGTGCTGATACAAACAGAGAAAGTATTCTCAAGAGCTTGCCTACAAAACTGAAGTTTAAGAGCTACAAAACCAGAAAAGTATCAGGTAGTGAACACACAGCTGGGGTGACATTTTAAAATGAGCTTCAAATTCCTGCTCTCACTTTTGCAAAAGCAGACTGCTAGTTATGGTTCACTGATCTGTGAAGAAGATCTTAACTTTCTGCTGAGGGTACTGCTCTAAAAAACTCAAGGAAAAGTAGCTAATAGGGGTTTGTATAAAGTTTGAGTGTGACTGTATCGGGTTTTGACTAATGCAATAGAAAACCACAGACTATTAAGAAAGCTTGGTAGTTGCTGCAGAGATTAGAAAAGATAAATTAAAAGTCTTCCATGTTAAATTTAGGCAGCTAATGACATCAAATATGTGCAAATAAAGGCATCTCCACAGGAAAGGATTTTTCTTACCGGAAGACAGTTTAGCTGGTTGCTGATTCTGAATGCCACAAGTTCATTCCCTTTTAAGTGTTTCTAACAAACAGTAAGAACACAAAACACCAATATGCAAATCTCAATAGTTGTTTTCTATACACAATACTATGGTAGAGCAAAACCACAAGAACACATAAATGAAACAAGTTTACTCTCCTCACAGCATCATTCACATATTTACTGTTACAACACTCACTCTACATTGCAGTCCATGGACTGAAACCTCAGCTGAACTTTGTCTGCAGGATTTCTCTTTCAGTTGCACTACCACGTGAAGAGTTTTACCAAATATTCAGGCTACTGAGTCAGTAAGAGAAAAGTTGAGATTTTTGTATGAACAGACAGAATGCAAAGAAAGCAACCACAGTTTGAGCTAATAGGACCTAGGGCAGTTATGAAAGTTTCATCTAAGATAACAATCCTTGTCCACCTCTTACATCCTCTGGTATGAAGTAAGGTTTGTCTGTCTACAGTCGTTGACACAAATATTGTTTCAGAGTTTACACCCCTGTTGCTACCCACACTGGGAGCTGGTGGCAAGCCTTGCTTTTAAGGGTCCTGTCTTACTTCGCAGCCTTTTTGTCACTGCCAAAACGTAAAACCTGAGTTTGCGACACGCCACCACACTCCACAGCTACACTTCTCATGCCTCAGGGGGTCAAAGTCTGTCTGTCCCACACGACCAGCCCCTTCCCTCTCGCCACACGCAGGGCTACGAGCCCACGCTCCCAGCAGCCTGTGGGCAGCACGACGAGAGCGCCATCGCCTCTGGCAGCCACGCTGAGGCGCGTGCGGCAGCAGCACGGTCTCGCCTCAGCCAGAGCAAGGGACGGGTGGGGAAGAGCGGCCTGCCGCGGGGGGCTCCCCGCTACAGCCCCCGCCTAGGCCGCGCCCGCCGCCGCCGCCAGCGTCATGTACAGCCCGGAGCTCTGTGCGCGGCGGAGACCGGGCAAGGGCGGCCCGAGCCGCTGTGCCCCACGGGGCGGCTGTGCCCCACGGGGCGGCTGTGCCCCACGGGGCGGCTGTGCCCCACGGGGCGGCTGTGCCCCACGGGGCGGCTGTGCCCCACGGGGCGGCTGTGCCCCACGGGGCGGCTGTGCCCCACGGGGCGGCTGTGCCCGAGGAGCCCCCCGAGGCTACCAGTCTCCGCCACGGTCTCCCAGCCCGAGCAACACTTCCTACGTGCCCGGGGCCCGGCGCGGCGCCTGAGGCACACGCCACAGCGGAAGCACTGCTAATCACTTGCAAATGGAGATGTAACCATTTAGAGCTTTAGGCCTCCTCTGTGAGCCTTGGGGAGAGTGCCTGCAGAGTTAATTTAATTCACAAGTCTACAGCGTCTCAGAGAGACTTTGAGCTTTACACTTATTCTGAAAGCTCCTTCTGAAGGCCACAGACAGACAGTCACTGGGTGCTGATGCATACAGCAAAGGGAGTCACTGGGCTGCTGAAATACACTGGGGGGTTCCACAAATGTGCATTTGTAGCTGAATGTCTCTATAAGTATGTCATAGACTCAAGGTTATCAATAAGCTAATGATTTGGTTATGAAATCAGTTTCGTGGTGATTAGTGGACTGAAATCACAAGGGCAGGAGTTTTAAAGTGGACATGAGATTCAAAACTTTCAATGTGGAAACACAAGCCAGTTTGCAAGTTTCCTCTGTAACAGAATGTAGTGTTAACCTCTCTGCTACAGTTGGAACTAGCTTTAAATACTCTATGAAACATGCCAGGATAAATATTTATATAGCATAAAATGATAAACATTAAACTCTGCATCCTAGAAGACACTAGGTGTAACTTTTCTCCAGACAATGGAAGAAGTGCTGACCAGAGATGCCTGTCACTGGCTGCAGATCTCACAAGTGGAACTAACTAGATGCAGAAGGAGCTCTCACTCTTCCCCTCCCTCCGCTCTCATCAGAAGGCTGCCCTACCCTGACTGGCACTCTAACTACTTAGCTTATGCTAGTTTTAGCCTTCCATCTTTTTCTGATATTGACTTGAAGCCTGTCATTTGTTACAGCTGGAATTGCATCTGCTGAAGTTAAGGGGCTAAGAAACATGCCAAGGTCCACCCAAGTAGAACCTATCATTTCTACAGAAAGCATTTCAAAGTCTTCCAAGTTAATGTTAGAACACATTCTAGATGCACAGTTTGTCCAGGGAGATGAGTCGGACAACTCTCACTCACGTGTGTGGAGCTAGGGCTTAAGAAGAAGTTGTACTGCAGCATTCTTCCTTAGGTTATCTACAACATAGAATATTACCACAGGAACTATTTTCTAGAACAACACACAAATCCCTAATGAAACTGCATTTATGACATAACCTCAATAAAACAATTTACTAATGCTTGTTCACATATCACAGCTGTCAAAAAAGAGAGAGTTCATATTACATTTGAGACATAGAGTGCTGAGTTGTATAGAAGTAGTGTACACAGCATGCACCAAACCACAGCTTGATTATTAGCAGCTTTTAACAATGCAAGAGAGAGAAATCTCAACTTCTCCATCTCTCTTCTCTTTTAAAGGAGCATTAGCAAGAACCCGACTCACTTCCGGAGCCACATGCGCCAAGCTGCTGCATTTTGGCGCTTAGGGAGATACTCCGAAGCTGCAAGGTATGGTGGTGCTTGTGGATTTCCAATGGTTTCTCTACATCCCTTTCATTCCAGCTCTCAGTAGTAAAGACAGCATCTTATATCCAGGCTTGTCCAAAATCAGTGGGAGCTCTGCGTTGGCTTTGTGTATACGATCTCACATGCAGCAGAGCTCCAACCCTCCCAGTTGGTGTAACAGGAATCATTCCAATTCTGTCCTGAGATCCTACCTGAGATCCTGAGAAGTCCTTCCCCAGCCTTCCTGTAGGCCCCCTTCAGATACTGGAAGGCCACAATTAGGTCATCTCGGAGCCTTCTCTTCTGCAGACTGAACAGTCCCAACTCCTTCAGTCTGTCCTCATAGGCTGGAGCACCTCTCCTATGTGTCCAGTTTTGTTCCACAAAGCACACAGCTGTACCAAGGTAAGAGTTATGCAGAACTGGGGTGGGAAATACAAGCTCAGGGAGCCTGCCTCTCGCACCCATCGTCATGTCTGCCACCTGCCTTGGCACCTGCGAGATCTTCTCTAGGGGGGGAAACAGAGAGAGAGCGCGAGAGAGAGAGAGAGATGTTTATATCAATTCTCTATTCTATTTGTTTCCGTTTTCCAAAACTGAACTAAACAAAAAAGATCAATTTCTATATCAACACGTTCAGCTCTGTTGCCGCAGCAACTGCCCTCCCACCCCCATGGACACCGAGAACGCCTCTGGAGCGCTGCGGTTCCTCGGGACGGCTATTTTGTGCCGTTCCGTCGGGAACCGCCAAGCTGAGAGCCTCGCGGCTGCCCCGCGCTGCGGCCCGCGCCAAGCCCTGCCCGGCCCCGCGCGGCTCCTCCGTGGCGGCCAGGCCCGCGCGGGCACGGGGCAGGGCCCCGCCTCCGACGGCAGACGCATTGACGGGGGCCGGCGCGCTGCCCAGGGCAAGGGAAGGAACGGGATCCATTGCGGGCCCTCACACATGCAAAGGGGCTGAGAACCTCTGCTGGTCTTGTGACCCTCTCTCTCTCTCTCTGTCTCTCTCCAGTGTACCACTCTGAAAGGAGTGTTTCACACATTGGATCTAGGAAACGAGCTCTGACAAGAGCTGGGATCAACCAAAGTCCAAAAGAGGGTCCACGTGGCCTGTTACTTAATTTGACATCCACACATGATGTTAGTCCATAGCTACAATGACCGGCCCTTAGTGCTGTGCCACACACATTAGTCTTTAGAGTCAAGACTGCCCCAGTGTCAAACAGGAGCTCGCTCAGACAGGGCCATGGCAGAGGCAAAAGAAAGCCTTCAGGAATGTTTTCTTCCACAGCCCCTACCAGAATTAAATCCAAACATCGACACTAGGAGGTTATCTCCCAGACTTGGGAGCATGAGGTCCAAAGAGCACAACAGGCACCAGCTAGAGCCCAGATGAAGCACAGAGCACATACCTCTGGAAGCTGCATGGCACCACTGTTGTGAGCAGTTCATTCCAGCATCCCATCTCTTGCCAGTCAGCTCAGCTGGGAAGCTAACACAGGCACTGGGGCCTCCCACACCTCCTGGGTTTTCTTATCACAGGCTTGTGTGGCTGCAGCGAATGATTTCGTTGTACCCAGGCTGTTAGTGTCAGCAGCTGTCAGGCAGCAAAAGCTGCCTTGGACTCATTTCTTACAAGTCCTAAGCATGCCTGGAGATAGGCTGAGAGAGACGGTGGTGTGCTCCTGGCCTCCACGTATAGAAATCTATCTTACTGTTCTGCACCACCAAGTGGCCAGATGGAGCAGGTATAGCAAGACATCTTTGGATCCAGGCTGACTATGTTACCCCAGATGGGTTTGGCTCTATTGTGGAAGTTTGTACTGGCCCTGACTAGCAACTAGGAAAAATAGTCTTTGAATATTAAGCCTCATGTTTTGAAAGAAGGAAGTCGTATGTTCTCTGGCATCTGCTAAAGGTGTGTCCGAAGGTTATCAGAAGTACTTCATCTCTCCTGTCTGATAGAGCTCTTTGATGGGCTGCACACCTGCAACTTGGGCATGTTTTAAGTATTTTGAAGTAATAACTCAGAACTGGTGGATAGCTCTGTAAATGTGAGGCCAGTAGGTTTGAATATCAGTGAAGTGGTTGTGTCAGAGTAGGAACAGACTGCACATATCTAAGGGAAGATTTAGTTCCTGTTCGTAACAATATGTTACCCCCTGATACTGGGCCTGCTTTGGAATGTTTATTGTTAAATCCATGTATTTTTGGTTATATCTCATTAAGAGAATAGTACAGCCTTGGAAAGTACATTCTGAAAGGGTATTACAACAGGATTGGGATTACTGTTTGTGAGACACTTTTAACTAGGGGGAAATTTCAAATTCAATTTACAGTAATGTCAAAGCACAATTAATATATAGGCAATGATAAGGGGAACATGCAGAAGTACACAGTGATAGCACTACATCAACAAATAAACTTTTGGTGCTAGTAATTAGGTACACAAGATTATTATATGTTTAATTGACTAAAGTGACAATTTGGAATTACATCTAGTCACATTTAATTGGATTTGGAACCTCTAGAGGAAAGGAAACGGAGAGCAGTGTGGAGAGGCAGCCATAAAAGCAAACTGATGTTCTAAAGTCTGTTAAAACTCTGCATTAATGTCCATTGCACAACGGTTCTTTAATATCCCTCAGTCTAGAAAGAGTAATGCAATGATTGTCACAGACAGTGGGAGTGCTAAAGCATACTCCATTATGTAGCAAGACAGCTGATTGCTTTCCGTTTGGGGACTTTTTTTTATGAGATATAGTTTAATCAAAGGTGAACTGTGTCTGAGTTTGCCACAGACAAGTGATGTTCTCAGACTGCACGCTACAGGGTGTTTACATGTTGCTGCTGTGATAGCAGAAATGTATATAAGACACTTCACTCACAAATACTGTAAAGCATAAAAACAAAAGAAAAACTAAAGTATTCTGTTACAGTCATTAAATATTTGCTGAGAGTGAAAGGTGATAAAGCTGTTGAAAGAAAATATAGGGCTGTGTGTTCACAGATAGTTTTGCTAACTAAAAAATGTTTACTAATGCTTGCCTTAAAGTTGGACAAAGACTGAGAGTTATGTGTAATCTTTTGACACAAACCTCCTGTTACACTCTTTTACTGTTACCTGCTTTGCATTTTGCTGTATCCATTCTTCTCTCCCCACACACTCATTCATTCTGCTTTTGTCACCAGGAGCGCCATGATTGCCGACTACATGTACTGGCTGATGGGAGGCACCAGGAAGCGTACAAGCAAGTACATCAGATACTATTGGCAGGTAAAAAATTGCTAGCTCAATGAGGAAGGAGGTGCCTATCTCGTTATTAAGACCAAAATGAAGGATTACTGCTTAAAAGAGTGCCGACAAAGGTAGCTCTTGGGCATGTCAATCAACAGGACACCAGACAGTACTACCGTATTTATCATGAAGGAGATTGTCTTGGACTAATTTTAAGGGCAAAATTCAAGGTTGTTAACCCTTGGCTCATGCTTCAATTTTATGGACTGCTATAAAATTTAATTCTGGATACTGTACAGTGCCCTAAGCTATTTTTTTGTGAAGTCTTCCTACCTCAGTGACACTTCCCTTTTGCAATTTTCATGGTACTAATCCTCTGGCACCTTTCCAAGCTCTTCAGCCAGAAGGGGAGGAATAAAATGACTGTAACAAATGGTCTCAGAGGAGCCTAAAGTGTTCTGTGAAGGATGGCTAGGCAAGACCACATTGTACAAAGACTACTTATGAGGGGACTAGACCATTGACTTCAATGAGACAGGTCTCTTGAGTGATACTTACGTGAGATGGCTGTTCAGCCACATCAGCACAAATGTAAGTTTTAGGGTACCCCCTTCTGCTGAGGAGAGCTCTTAGAAACTTGGAGGTGAATAGATGCTCGATCCTTTGCTGGGAGATGCTTATTGCTGCAGGAACTTATGGCTGCCAGTGGTGTCCCAGCCTTAACCCCCCAGTTTCAATGAGAGCAAAGTCCATTTCAGAGAGAGTGCAACATTTGGGCCAGAGGCCCAATGGAAGACCCTTCTGCCTTCCAGCATGGACCTTGCTACCAGGTGCTCCTTGTCCAGATGAGGAATTAATGATACTAGGAACAGTCTATGTCCCTTGTGATAAAATTTCTCAGGGTGCATGCATGGCAGTCTATCCCAGTATCTGCTCAAAACAATTACAGTGTTTCAATGCTATTTCTGCACACCCCATACCAATAATCAGGATGGAAATCAACTGCTGTAAGACCCTGTCAGAGGACCTGTTGTCTAAAGCCATGAAAGAGAAGGACACAGATACATAACAAATTGGCACACTCAACCCTCCACTCCAGGTTGGTGGGAGCAGATGTCAGCTCAACAAGCAACCCACAGAGGCACAGTGTGTCTTGGATAATTTTGCATAAGTGGAGGCTAGACTGGAGAACCAAAGTGAGGACTTGTCAATAAAACACCAAGCTAGTCCCATAATGATACCTTCTGTGAATCACTTCAGTGTATAAGGCCATCTGGAAGGTTGATACACCCTGGTAAAAACTAGTATCTTTTCCTCCCATGCTTTTCTGACCATCTCTGGTAACTTTGTGTTGGCATTGCCACTATTAACCACATCTACACATTTGCCAACATACAGCAATGAAGGCTTAGAGTTCCCCCAAAAGGACAGCCCTTGTCAAGGAGACAAGGCTTTGTTAGCAACAGATGTAGCTAAAGCAGTGCTGAACGTAGTCTTACCCAGACTCCAACATAGGAGAAAATGAGCTCCACCTCACTTACTCTGACTGATAAGAGTACCTAGCAAGACTGTTTCCAGGCTGGTAGCTCATCCTGGCAGTTCCAGCACCGGTTCATTGGGGTCCACTGAGTGTGAACTCCACCTCTCCACATCAAAGCAGCGCAATGCATCATTTGAGTCATGTTTAAGGGATGAGAAGGTTCATAAGCTTCGTGTTGCCCTCTGCACAGGAGTGAATTTTACTGTTAATGCAAATAGGGTTTAAATGCAATATTTTAAGACTAATATTCTGTATAGGCATAGTGTCTGATTCATGCCAACCCAAGGGGTAATAGGAATGCTTAGCATTGTTTAACAAGCTCCCAAGGACTGAATAAAACCCTCCTATGAAAGATGTGACCTTCAGAGAACGTGGAATCACTTTTTCCTTTTCATCTAAAAGATAATGTATCTAATACTTTGCTCCTTATTGAAGACATAGGCTTGCTGCACTGAAGACTGTTTACAAATGTGCTTTCTCCATTAAATGAATTTTCTGAGTATAGATAGGCAGTGCTTTCTGGAAATAATTTAAATTCCCCTCTAATTAATATTCAAGACCAAAATATGTTATCTCTACATGACTGTGCAATTATAAAAGGGAAAATATCATCTGTGAAAGTAAGTATTCTTTTCTTAAAAACACCCTGGCCAGTAAGTGACCTGAAATGTATGATCCCTTTGCCTTTTTCTTAGGCTATGCTTGAAGAAGCCATCACTGCAGAGACGTCCTTTACCGTTATGTACACACCACTGGAGACAGAAGAAAAGCATCAAGACATAAACAAGATCCAGCGCGCTTTTGCTAAAAGGAACCCTGAGTACTTGCAGCACCAGTATACAGGTAACAGGTTCACCTGTTCAGAAGCACTGGGGAGGTTTAGGCTGGATGTTAGGAAGAAGTTCCTCATAGAAAGGGTGATTGGCCATTGGAATGGGCTGCCCAGGGCGGTGGTGGAGTCACCATCTCTGGAGGTGTTTAGGAAGAGACTGGATGGGGTGCTTGGTGCCATGGTTTAGTTGATTAGATAGTGTTGGATGATAGGTTGGACTCGATGATCTCAAAGGTCTTTTCCAACCTGGTTAATTCTCTTCTATTCTGTATGCCCTGTGTGTCTGTGGCTGACTTCCAAAGAGTTGGAGAGAGGCTGGAGCTTGAAATCCAGGCATTTCTAAACTTCTGGAGGACGGGTAGTTAACTGTTGTGGATTGTTTCGAGCAAGAGGGGCCTTGGGTCCCAGGAACGCCTGTGCAATTCAGGCCTTGAAGAATTCTCTGTTGATAATATAGTGGTGCCGTAAGAGATGTGAGAAAGTGCTGATTGCTTGGTATGCTGAAGTCCAGCTGCCCCTGAGATGGGAGGCAAGCAAGATAAGGAGGAGGCGAGATCTGGGAAAGAGAGCAATTAGGCCGGATAGAAGAATTCCACAGAGTTGTGAAAACAATGATGTAACCTTTTTAGAGAGCAACCAATAGTATGTTGCCAAGTGGGCATAATTATAGCAAACTGTACATAAGATGTGTCTGATGCTCAATAAAGTTGGAATCCGCTGATCAAATTGGTCGAATAAGCGGCCCCTTCTTGCAGTAAGTGGCGCTCGAACACGGGACCCTAATGAAGACAAACGTTAGGGTTTAAGAAGTTCTTCGGGACGTTGGGAGATTCGCAGTAAGCCGGGAGGCAAGAAGACGGCCGGCCCGGGATAGCAGTACCGGAGGCTGCAAGAAAAGGGAAGACAGCCTTGAAGCCGAAGACGCTGTAGAGCCGGGAACTGCTTAAACGAGGACTGTGCGCACAGGTATTAACGTTTAAATACGGACATGGATAGGCAGGCAGCGTATGATTTATTTATATGCTTTTTAGAAAAGCGACAGTGTAAGTTAAATTTTACAAAGGAGTTGGTGCCGCTGTTAAGCTATGCAGGAGAGTTAGGATATTTTAAGGACCCAAATGAGGTGTTTGAAAGATTGCAGTGGAAAAAGTCTGGACAAGACTTGTGGCTGCATGGGTTAGATGATGAAAAACGAGCAAAGGAGTGTGGAAAATGGTGGAAGATGGTTATGACAGCACTGGATCAGCATCATGCTGAGCAAATGGCAGCTTATCAAGCCAGGGTACGTTTAGATTATATGGACCCAAATGGAGCAAGTGTTACACATGCTGGGTTGCCTTTGTCAGAAGAGGTTCAGGATTATTTAAGAAAGGAGAAGGCTGCGTGTGTAAAAGGGTTAGGTGGCAGAGTCGAATTACAATCTGTAACACAGGACTCTGCTGAGGAGCCTTCCCCGTCTCTTTTAGCTGAGCAAATTGTACAGGAGAAGAAAGTAGATGAGGGAGAGGAGACAAACAGGGCGGTAGATCCTGGAGGTGGTGTTAAAGATCATGCAAGAAAGCACACAGAGTATTGGCGAAAGGTTGCAGAGCACTTAAACGCCGAAGGAGATCAGGAAGGGCTTAGCCCGCTGGCTGCTTCACATCAAGCTTTTCCAGTGATGTATACACAGGTCCCTGGGGAGCAAAATGTTTTTCAGGCTGATGTAACTCAATTGCCATGGAAATTGTTATCTCAATTAAAACAGATTGCGAGTCAGTTTGGGGTTCAATCTGAACCAGCTAGACAGATGATTGATTTTATTTACATGAACTATAATATGTTGTCTAGAGATTCTTATAATGTTATGAAGCTGATCCTAACAGCATCTCAATTTATGACATTTTTGAATGAGTGGAAACAGATTTACAGGCGATTGTAAACCACAATCAGATATTACATCAGATTTCTTTAGATGATACTTCTTGTGGATTTAAAGAAATATGGGATAAGTTAACTTTCTGGTTACCAAATCTAGATTGGCTTAAACATTTGTTTGTAATATTGTTGGAATAATTGTAATATTGCTATGCATAATACTCTGCAATTGTTGTTACAAAATACTAAGACCTTTAGATGAAATTGTTTATGCCAATAAGTTACAAGCAAATGGTTATGATCAGAATGTGATCAGAACAGATGAACTTAATTATGATCCAATTAAGAAGGTTCTGAAATATCTGGAAATTTTAACACAAATCAATGGTGACAAAAAAAAAAAAAGGGGGGGAATTGTGATGAATATACTGGTGATTTGTGTCAAAATTGTAAGACTTAGAGTGCACTGGGATTAAGGGTCAGGATCTTGTGAGGCCTGTTTAGAGGGTAAAGGGAAAGAAACCTCTCTTGCATACTTGCAAGGACACTGTCTGGTTAATTGGAGACACCACGGCTGAGAAGGAGCTGTCTTAAAGATAAACATTCAGAACTGGGAATTTGTTTTCTTCAGATAAGAAGCCTGCACAATTGAGCATGTGTGAAAGTGGATGCTTTGACCCTTACCACACTGAATGTAGGGAGAAGGGATTTGACCACCTATTCTAAGACTATCATATGCCTCCCTTCTATTTAGCATAAGTTTGCTTATATAGATGATGAAACTATATAAGATGAAGAAAACTATTGTAAGGTTGCTTTTTGGGTGAAGTTGGTACCAATAAGAGATTAGTATTACTAGGATGACCAAAAACACATTATTATGGGTAATTTTATATTGGGCAAAGCAATGAAGCTCTTTTGCTCTTGCTGATTGCCTGCAAGTTTTCTGTCTGTGAAGCTAGAGCCTGGCCAGATCTACCTTTACAGATTAAAGAAATCTTGCTACCATTAAACAAATTATGATTTTTGACCATCCTAGAGAAAATAGAGGTGCAACATAACAGGCAATAATGAATTGATTGAACTTTTTCAGACATGTCTGATAGGGATACTCAGACTTAATATGTTTGTTAATTATAGTAGTAAGTTTTAAGGTTCTTAGGTATCATTGTACTCATTTTGATTATTGTTAAACTTGTTTATAATTGTATTATGCAAGGTGTTCAAAGAATAACTTCGAAGGCCTTACTTGCTCAAAAGAAAAACGGGGGAATTGTTGTCGGACAAGAGGGGACATGGGTCCCAGGAACACCTGTGCAATTCAGGCCTTGAAGAATTCTCTGTTGATAATATACTGGCGGAGTAGGAGATGTGAGAAAGTGCTGATTGCTTGGTATGCTGAAACCCAGCTGCCCCTGAGATGGGAGGCAAGCAAGATAAGGAGGAGGCGAGATCTGGGAAAGAGAGCAATTAGGCCGGATGGAAGAATTCCACAGAGTTGTGAAAACAATGATGTAACCTTTTAGAGAACAACCAATAGTATGTTGCCAAGTGGGCATAATTATAGCAAACTGTATATAAGATGTGTCTGATGCTCAATAAAGTGGAATCCGCTGATCAAATTGGTCGTTAAAGCGGCCCCCTTCTTGCAGTACCAGCCCAGCCCCAGCCCTGCCCCAGTCCCAGCCCCAGTCCCAGCCCCAGCCCTGGCCCCAGGCCAGCCCTAACCTAGCCCTGCCCCAGCCCCAGGCCTAGCCCAGCCCTGCCCTCAGCCCAGCCCCAGCCCTGGTACCAGGCCCAGCCCTACCCCGAACCCAGCCCCAGCCCAGCACAGCCCTGCCCCATCACAACCCCCATTCCCAGCCCTTCCCAAGCCCTGCCCTCAGCCCAGCCCCAGCCCCGGCCCTGCTCCAGCCCTGCCTCAGCCCCGGCCCCAGCCCTGTCCCCAGCCCCAGCCACAGCCCAGCCTCAGCCCTGTCCCAGTGCCCGCCCCAGCCCCAGCCCCAGCCCCAGCCCCAGCCCCATCCCTGCCCAAGCCTTGGTTCCAGCCCCGGCCCCTGCCCCAGCCCCAGTCCTGCCCCATCCCAGCCCCCATCCCCAGCCATGCCCCAGCCTCGGGCCCAGCCCCAGCGCTGGACCCAGCCCAGCCCCAGCCCAGGCCCAGCCACCGCCCAGAACCAGCCCTGGACCCAGCCCCAGCCCCAGCCCTGGACCCAGCCCCAGCCCTGCCCCGAACCCGGCCCCAGCACGGACCCAGCTCCGGCCGTAGCCCTGTCCCTAGCCCTGGCCCCTGCCCCAGCCCCAGTCCTGCCCCATCCCAGCCCCCAGCCCCAGCCCTGCCCCAGCCACAGCCCCAGCCCTGTCCCCAGCCCAGCCCCAGCCCTGCCCCTGTCCCCAGCCCTGGCCCCTGCACCAGCCCTAGTCCTGCCCCATCCCCGCCCCATCCCCAGCCCTGCCCTCAGCCCAGCCCCAGCCCCATCCATGCCCCCAGCCCCAGCCCTAGCCCAGCCCTGCTCTAAGCCCAGCCCCACGCCTGGACCCAGCCCCAGCCCTGCCCCGAACCCAGCCCCAGCCCAGCCCCAGCCCTGCCCCAGCTCCGGCCCTAGCCCTGTCCCCAGCCCCGGCCCCTGCCCCAGCCCCAGTCCTGCCCCATCCCAGCCCCCAGCCCCAGCCGTGCCCCAGCCCTGCCCTCAGCCCTGCCCTGTCCCCAGCCCAGCCCCAGCCCTGCCCCAGTCCCAGCCACAGCCCCACCCCAGCCTCAGTCCCTGCCCTAGCCCTGCCCCAGCCCATCCCCAGCCACAGCCCAGCCCCACCCCTGGACCCAGCCCCAGCCCCAGACCCAGCCCCAGTCCTGCCCCAGCCCCACCCCTAGCCTAGCCCTGCCCTCAACCCAGCCCCAGCGCAGCCCCAGCCCCAGCCCTGGACTCAGCCCCAGCCCCAGCCCAGCCCCAGCCCCAGCCCTGCACATGACCAGCCCCAACCCCAGCCCCAGCCCCAGCCCAGCCCCAGCCCTTGACCCAGCCCCAGCCCCAACCCTGCCCCAGCCCAGCCCAAGCCACAGCGCAGCCCTGCCCCGAAGCCAGACCCAGCCCGGACCCAGCCCTGCCACAGGTCCTGCCCTAGCCCTGCCGCCATCCCTGGCCCCTGCCCCAGCCCCAGTCCGCCCATCTCCGCCCCAAACCCCAGCCCTGCGCCAGCCCTGCCCTCAGCCCAGCCCCAGCCCCAGCCCCAGCCCGGCACCAGCCCTGCCCCAGCCCTGCCTCAGCCCCGGCCCCAGCCCTGTCCCCAGCCACAGCCACAGCCCAGCCCCAGCCCTGTCCCAGTGCCCGCCCCAGCCCCAGCCCCAGCCCAGCCCCAACTCTGCCCCAGCCCCAGCCCCAGCCCCATCCCTGCCCAAGCCTTGGTTCCATCCTTGGCCCCAGCACAGACCCAGCCCTACCCCTAACTCAGCCCTAGCCCCAGCCCTGTCCACAGCCCCCCAGCACCAGCCCCAGCCCAGCCCCGGCCCAAGCCCTGCCCATGACCAGCCCCAACCCCAGCCCCAGCCCCAGCCCAGCCCCAGCCCTTGACCCAGCCCCAGCCCAGCCCTGCCCTCAGCCCCAGCCCCTGCCCCAGCCCTGGACCCGACACCAGCCCCAGCCCCAGCCCAGCCCCGGCCCCAGCCCTGCCCACGACCAGCCCCAACCCCAGCCCCAGCCCCAGCCCCAGCCCAGCCCCAGCCCTGGACCCAGACCCAGCCACAGACCCAGACCCAGCCCTGCCCCAGTCCCATCCCTAGCCTAGCCCTGCCCTCAACCCACCCCCAGCACTGCCCCAGCCCCAGCCCAGCCCTGCCCTCAGCCTCAGCCCCAGCCACCGCCCCACCCTCGGCCCCAGCCCAGACCCAGCCCCAGCCCTTGACCCAGCCCCAGCCCCAGCCCTGCCCCTGCCCAGCCCAAGCCACAGCCCAGCCCCATCCCTGGCCCCTGCCCCAGCCCCAGTCCTGCCCATCTCCGCCCCAAACCCCAGCCCTGCGCCAGCCCTGCCCTCAGCCCAGCCCCAGAACCAGCCCTGCCCCAGCCCCACCCTCGTCCCCAGCCCAGCCCGTGCCCAAGCCCTACCCCAGTTCAGTCCTGGTCCCAGCCCAGGCACCAGCCCTGCCCCAGCCCAAGCCCCAGCCCCAACCCCATCCGTTCCCCCAGCCCAGCCCATCCCCATCTCCATCCCTGCCCCCAGCCCAGCCCCTGCCCAGCCCAAGCCACAGCCCAGCCCCAGCCCCAGCCCTGCCCCAGTCCCAGCCCCAGCCCTGGCCACAGCCACAGCCCCAGCCCAGCCCCCGCCCCATCCCTGCCCCAGCCCAGCCCCAGCCCCAGCCCAGCCCCAGCCCTGCTACAGGCCCAGCCCCAGTCCCAGCCCCAGCTCTGGCCCCAGGCCAGCCCTAACCTAGCCAGGCCCCAGCCCCAGGCCTAGCCCAGCCCTGCCCTCAGCCCAGCCCCAGCCCTGGAACCAGGCCCAGCCCTGCCCCGAACCCAGCCCCAGCCCAGCCCCGGCCCTGTCCCCAGCCCCAGTCCTGCCCCATCCCAGACCTGCCCCAGCCTCGGGCCCAGCCCCAGCCCTGACCCAGTCCCAGCCCCAGCCCCAGCCCCATCCGTACCCCCAGCTCCAGCCCCAGCCCCACCCGTGGCCCCAGCCCCCACCCCAGCCCAGCCCCAGCCCCAGCCCTGCACCGAACCCAGCTCCAGCCTGGCCCCAGCCCTGCCCCAGCTTGGGCCCCAGCCCTGTACCCAGCCCCAGCCCTGCCCCAGCCCCAGTCCTGCCCCAGCCCCGGCCCCAGCCCTAGCCCCAGCCCTGCCCAAGACTTGGTTCCAGCCCCAGCCCCAGCCCTGCTCCCAGCCCCGGCCCCAGCCCCGGCTCCAGCCCTACCCCAGCCTTGCCCCAGCCTCAAGTCCAGCCCTGTCCCAGGCCCAGCCCAGAACCCAGCCCAGCCTCAGCCCTGGCCCCAGCTCTGCCCCAGCCCCAGCCCTAGCCTAGCCCTGCCCTCAGCCCAGCCCCAGCCCTTCCCCAGCCCCAGCCCTGCACCGACCCCAGCCCCAGCCCAGCCCCAGCCCTGCCCCAGCTCGGGCCCCAGCCCTTTCCCCAGCCCCGGCACCTGCCCCAGCCCTAGTCCTGCCCCATCCCAGCCCTGTCCCCAGCCACGGCCCCTGCCCCAGCCCCAGCCCTGCCCCAGCCCAGCCCCAGCCCAGCCCCAGCCACTGACCAGCCCCAGCACTGGACCCAGCCCCAGCCCCAGCCCTGGCCCCAGCCCAGCCCTAGCCCAGCCCAGCCCCAGCCCAGCCCAGCCCCAGCCCCAGCCCTGGAACCAGCCCCAGCCCCAGCCCAGCCCCAGCCCCAGCCCTGCACCAAACCCAGCCCCAGCCCAGCCCCAGCCCTGCCCCAGCTCGGGCCCCAGCCCTTTCCCCAGCCCCGGCACCTGCCCCAGCCCTAGTCCTGCCCCATCCCATCCCAGCCCCAGCCCTGGACCCATACCCAGCCCCAGCCCCAGCCCCACACCCGGCCTCAGCCCCGGCCCCAGCCCAGCCCCGGCCACAGCCCAGCCCCAGCCCTGGACCCAGCCCCAGCCCCAGCCCTGCCCCAGACCAGCCCTAGCCCAGCCCTGCCCTCAGCCCTGCCCCAGCCCTGGAACCAGGCCCAGCCCTGCCCCGATCCCAGCCCCAGCCCAGCCCCAGCCTTGCCCCAGCTCGGGCCCCAGCCCTGTCCCCAGCCCCGCCACCTGCCCCAGCCCCAGTCCTGCCCCATCCCAGCCCCCATCACCAGCCCTTCCCAAGCCCTACCCTCAGCCCAGCCCCAGCCCCAGCCCAGCCCCAACCCTGCCCCAGCACCAGCCCCAGGCACGGCCCCAACCCTGCCGCAGCCTTGGCCCCAGCCCCGGCTCCAGCCCTACCCCAGCCTTGCCCCAGCCTCAAGTCCAGCCCTGTCCCAGGCCCAGCCCAGAACCCAGCCCAGCCTCAGCCCTGGCCCCAGCTCTGCCCCAGCCCCAGCCCTAGCCTAGCCCTGCCCTCAGCCCAGCCCCAGCCCTTCCCCAGCCCCAGCCCTGCACCGACCCCAGCCCCAGCCCAGCCCCAGCCCTGCCCCAGCTCGGGCCCCAGCCCTTTCCCCAGCCCCGGCACCTGCCCCAGCCCTAGTCCTGCCCCATCCCAGCCCTGTCCCCAGCCACGGCCCCTGCCCCAGCCCCAGCCCTGCCCCAGCCCAGCCCCAGCCCAGCCCCAGCCACTGACCAGCCCCAGCACTGGACCCAGCCCCAGCCCCAGCCCTGGCCCCAGCCCAGCCCTAGCCCAGCCCAGCCCCAGCCCAGCCCCAGCCACTGACCAGCCCCAGCCCTGGAACCAGCCCCAGCCCCAGCCCAGCCCCAGCCCCAGCCCTGCACCAAACCCAGCCCCAGCCCAGCCCCAGCCCTGCCCCAGCTCGGGCCCCAGCCCTTTCCCCAGCCCCGGCACCTGCCCCAGCCCTAGTCCTGCCCCATCCCATCCCAGCCCCAGCCCTGGACCCATACCCAGCCCCAGCCCCAGCCCCACACCCGGCCTCAGCCCCGGCCCCAGCCCAGCCCCGGCCACAGCCCAGCCCCAGCCCTGGACCCAGCCCCAGCCCCAGCCCTGCCCCAGACCAGCCCTAGCCCAGCCCTGCCCTCAGCCCTGCCCCAGCCCTGGAACCAGGCCCAGCCCTGCCCCGATCCCAGCCCCAGCCCAGCCCCAGCCTTGCCCCAGCTCGGGCCCCAGCCCTGTCCCCAGCCCCGCCACCTGCCCCAGCCCCAGTCCTGCCCCATCCCAGCCCCCATCCCCAGCCCTTCCCAAGCCCTACCCTCAGCCCAGCCCCAGCCCCAGCCCAGCCCCAACCCTGCCCCAGCACCAGCCCCAGGCACGGCCCCAACCCTGCCGCAGCCCCGGCCCCAGCCCCAGCCCCAGCCCTGCCCAAGCCTTGGTTCCAGCCCCGGCCCTAGCACAGCCCCAGCTCTACCCCTAACTCAGCCCTAGCCCCAGCCCTGTCTGC
>NW_027143046.1:0-90686 GCF_026170545.1 Melanerpes formicivorus | reverse complement strand
TCAAAATGAGTATTTGAATTCTTCCCTACCTTATTCCTGTGCTGAGATACAGGCTGCTCCAACCTGCTGTAAAATGCTTGATTTCGAGAGTGAGCGAAACTAATGAAAACATTGTTGGGGTAAAACCTAAAGGGAAAGGCCTAGCACCAAATTGCATTGGCCATCTGATCTAACTTCTGGAGGCAGTCAAAATGAGTATTTGAATTCTTCCCTACCTTATTCCTGTGCTGAGATACAGGCTGCTCCAACCTGCTGTAAAATGCTTGATTTCGAGAGTGAGCGAAACTAATGAAAACATTGTTGGGGTAAAACCTAAAGGGAAAGGCCTAGCACCAAATTGCATTGGCCATCTGATCTAACTTCTGGAGGCAGTCAAAATGAGTATTTGAATTCTTCCCTACCTTATTCCTGTGCTGAGATACAGGCTACTCCAACCAGCTGTAAAATGCTTGATTTCGAGAGTGAGCGAAACTAATGAAAACATTGTTGGGGTAAAACCTAAAGGGAAAGGCCTAACACCAAATTGCATTGGCCATCTGATCTACCTTCTGGAGGCAGTCAAAATGAGTATTTGAATTCTTCCCCTACCTTATTCCTGTGCTGAGATACAGGCTGCTCCAACCTGCTGTAAAATGCTTGATTTCGAGAGTGAGCGAAACTAATGAAAACATTGTTGGGGTAAAACCTAAAGGGAAAGGCCTAGCACCAAATTGCATTGGCCATCTGATCTAACTTCTGGAGGCAGTCAAAATGAGTATTTGAATTCTTCCCTACCTTATTCCTGTGCTGAGATACAGGCTGCTCCAACCTGCTGTAAAATGCTTGATTTCGAGAGTGAGCGAAACTAATGAAAACATTGTTGGGGTAAAACCTAAAGGGAAAGACCTAGCACCAAATACAATTTGCCATCTGATCTAACTTCTGGAGGCAGTCAAAATGAGTATTTGAATTCTTCCCTACCTTATTCCTGTGCTGAGATCCAGGCTGCTCCAACCTGCTGTAAAATGCTTGATTTCGAGAGTGAGCGAAACTAATGAAAACATTGTTGGCGAAAAAGTTAAAGGGAAAGGCCTAGCACCAAATTGCATTGGCCATCTGATCTAACTTCTGGAGGCAGTCAAAATGATCCTTAGAATTCTTCCCTACCTTATTCCTGTGCTGAGATACAGGCTGCTCCAACCTGCTGTAAAATGCTTGATTTCGAGAGTGATCGAAACTAATGAAAACATTGTTGGGGTAAAACTTAAAGGGAAAGACCTAGCACCAAATACAATTTGCAATCTGATCTAACTTCTGGAGGCAGTCAAAATGATCCTTAGAATTTTTCCCTACCTTATTCCTGTGCTGAGATACAGGCTGCTCCAACCTGCTGTAAAATGCTTGATTTCGAGAGTGAGCGAAACTAATGAAAACATTGTTGGGGTAAAACCTAAAGGGAAAGACCTAGCACCAAATACAATTTTGCCATCTGATCTAACTTCTGGAGGCAGTCAAAATGATCCTTAGAATTCTTCCCTACCTTATTCCTGTGCTGAGATACAGGCTGCTCCAACCTGCTGTAAAAATGCTTGATTTCGAGAGTGAGCGAAACTAATGAAAACATTGTTGGGGTAAAACCTAAAGGGAAAGACCTAGCACCAAATACAATTTGCCATCTGATCTAACTTCTGGAGGCAGTCAAAATGATCCTTAGAATTCTTCCCTACCTTATTCCTGTGCTGAGATACAGGCTGCTCCAACCTGCTGTAAAATGCTTGATTTCGAGAGTGAGCGAAACTAATGAAAACATTGTTGGGGTAAAACCTAAAGGGAAAGGCCTAGCACCAAATTGCATTGGCCATCTGATCTAACTTCTGGAGGCAGTCAAAATGAGTATTTGAATTCTTCCCTACCTTATTCCTGTGCTGAGATACAGGCTGCTCCAACCTGCTGTAAAATGCTTGATTTCGAGAGTGAGCGAAACTAATGAAAACATTGTTGGGGTAAAACCTAAAGGGAAAGGCCTAACACCAAATTGCATTGGCCATCTGATCTACCTTCTGGAGGCAGTCAAAATGAGTATTTGAATTCTTCCCTACCTTATTCCTGTGCTGAGATACAGGCTGCTCCAACCTGCTGTAAAATGCTTGATTTCGAGAGTGAGCGAAACTAATGAAAACATTGTTGGGGTAAAACCTAAAGGGAAAGGCCTAGCACCAAATTGCATTGGCCATCTGATCTAACTTCTGGAGGCAGTCAAAATGAGTATTTGAATTCTTCCCTACCTTATTCCTGTGCTGAGATACAGGCTGCTCCAACCTGCTGTAAAATGCTTGATTTCGAGAGTGAGCGAAACTAATGAAAACATTGTTGGGGGTAAAACCTAAAGGGAAAGACCTAGCACCAAATACAATTTGCCATCTGATCTAACTTCTGGAGGCAGTCAAAATGAGTATTTGAATTCTTCCCTACCTTATTCCTGTGCTGAGATCCAGGCTGCTCCAACCTGCTGTAAAATGCTTGATTTCGAGAGTGAGCGAAACTAATGAAAACATTGTTGGCGAAAAAGTTAAAGGGAAAGGCCTAGCACCAAATTGCATTGGCCATCTGATCTAACTTCTGGAGGCAGTCAAAATGATCCTTAGAATTCTTCCCTACCTTATTCCTGTGCTGAGATACAGGCTGCTCCAACCTGCTGTAAAATGCTTGATTTCGAGAGTGAGCGAAACTAATGAAAACATTGTTGGGGGTAAAACCTAAAGGGAAAGACCTAGCACCAAATCCAATTTGCCATCTGATCTAACTTCTGGAGGCAGTCAAAATGATCCTTAGAATTCTTCCCTACCTTATTCCTGTGCTGAGATACAGGCTGCTCCAACCTGCTGTAAAATGCTTGATTTCGAGAGTGAGCGAAACTAATGAAAACATTGTTGGGGGTAAAACCTAAAGGGAAAGACCTAGCACCAAATCCAATTTGCCATCTGATCTAACTTCTGGAGGCAGTCAAAATGATCCTTAGAATTCTTCCCTACCTTATTCCTGTGCTGAGATACAGGCTGCTCCAACCTGCTGTAAAATGCTTGATTTCGAGAGTGAGCGAAACTAATGAAAACATTGTTGGGGTAAAAACCTAAAGGGAAAGACCTGCCACCAAATACAATTTGCCATCTGATCTAACTTCTTGAGGCAGTCAAAATGAGTATTTGAATTCTTCCCTACCTTATTCCTGTGCTGAGATACAGGCTGCTCCAACCTGCTGTAAAATGCTTGATTTCGAGAGTGAGCGAAACTAATGAAAACATTGTTGGGGTAAAACCTAAAGGGAAATGCCTAGCACCAAATTGCATTGGCCATCTGATCTAACTTCTGGAGGCAGTCAAAATGATCCTTAGAATTCTTCCCTACCTTATTCCTGTGCTGAGATACAGGCTGCTCCAACCTGCTGTAAAATGCTTGATTTCGAGAGTGAGCGAAACTAATGAAAACATTGTTGGGGTAAAACCTAAAGGGAAAGACCTAGCACCAAATACAATTTGCCATCTGATCTAACTTCTGGAGGCAGTCAAAAGGAGTATTTGAATTCTTCCCTACCTTATTCCTGTGCTGAGATACAGGCTGCTCCAACCTGCTGTAAAATGCTTGATTTCGAGAGTGATCAAAACTAATGAAAACATTGCTGGCGAAAAAATTAAAGGGAAAGGCCTAGCACCAAATTGCATTGGCCATCTGATCTAACTTCTGGAGGCAGTCAAAATGATCCTTAGAATTCTTCCCTACCTTATTCCTGTGCTGAGATACAGGCTGCTCCAACCTGCTGTAAAATGCTTGATTTCGAGAGTGAGCGAAACTAATGAAAACATTGTTGGGGTAAAATCTAAAGTGAAAGACCTAGCACCAAATTGCATTGGCCATCTGATCTAACTTCTGGAGGCAGTCAAAATGATCCTTAGAATTCTTCCCTACCTTATTCCTGTGCTGAGATACAGGCTGCTCCAACCTGCTGTAAAATGCTTGATTTCGAGAGTGAGCGAAACTAATGAAAACATTGTTGGGGTAAAACCTAAAGGGAAAGACCTGCCACCAAATACAATTTGCCATCTGATCTAACTTCTGGAGGCAGTCAAAATGATCCTTAGAATTCTTCCCTACCTTATTCCTGTGCTGAGATACAGGCTGCTCCAACCTGCTGTAAAATGCTTGATTTCGAGAGTGAGCGAAACTAATGAAAACATTGTTGGGGTAAAACATAAAGGGAAAGGCCTAGCACCAAATTGCATTGGCCATCTGATCTAACTTCTGGAGGCAGTCAAAATGATCCTTAGAATTCTTCCCTACCTTATTCCTGTGCTGAGATACAGGCTGCTCCAACCTGCTGTAAAATGCTTGATTTCGAGAGTGAGCGAAACTAATGAAAACATTGTTGGGGTAAAACCTGAAGGGAAAGGCCTAGCACCAAATTGCATTGGCCATCTGATCTAACTTCTGGAGGCAGTCAAAATGAGTATTTGGAATTCTTCCCTACCTTATTCCTGTGCTGAGATACAGGCTGCTCCAACCTGCTGTAAAATGCTTGATTTCGAGAGTGAGCGAAACTAATGAAAACATTGTTGGGGGTAAAACCTAAAGGGAAAGGCCTAGCACCAAATTGCATTGGCCATCTGATCTAACTTCTGGAGGCAGTCAAAATGAGTATTTGAATTCTTCCCTACCTTATTCCTGTGCTGAGATACAGGCTGCTCCAACCTGCTGTAAAATGCTTGATTTCGAGAGTGAGCGAAACTAATGAAAACATTGTTGGGGGTAAAACCTAAAGGGAAAGGCCTAGCACCAAATTGCATTGGCCATCTGATCTAACTTCTGGAGGCAGTCAAAATGAGTATTTGAATTCTTCCCTACCTTATTCCTGTGCTGAGATACAGGCTGCTCCAACCTGCTGTAAAATGCTTGATTTCGAGAGTGAGCGAAACTAATGAAAACATTGTTGGGGTAAAACCTAAAGGGAAAGGCCTAGCACCAAATTGCATTGGCCATCTGATCTAACTTCTGGAGGCAGTCAAAATGAGTATTTGAATTCTTCCCTACCTTATTCCTGTGCTGAGATACAGGCTGCTCCAACCTGCTGTAAAATGCTTGATTTCGAGAGTGAGCGAAACTAATGAAAACATTGTTGGGGTAAAACCTAAAGGGAAAGGCCTAGCACCAAATTGCATTGGCCATCTGATCTAACTTCTGGAGGCAGTCAAAATGAGTATTTGAATTCTTCCCTACCTTATTCCTGTGCTGAGATACAGGCTGCTCCAACCTGCTGTAAAATGCTTGATTTCGAGAGTGAGCGAAACTAATGAAAACATTGTTGGGGTAAAACCTAAAGGGAAAGACCTAGCACCAAATACAATTTGCCATCTGATCTAACTTCTGGAGGCAGTCAAAATGATCCTTAGAATTCTTCCCTACCTTATTCCTGTGCTGAGATACAGGCTGCTCCAACCTGCTGTAAAATGCTTGATTTCGAGAGTGAGCGAAACTAATGAAAACATTGTTGGGGTAAAACCTAAAGGGAAAGGCCTAGCACCAAATTGCATTGGCCATCTGATCTAACTTCTGGAGGCAGTCAAAATGAGTATTTGAATTCTTCCCTACCTTATTCCTGTGCTGAGATACAGGCTGCTCCAACCTGCTGTAAAATGCTTGATTTCGAGAGTGAGCGAAACTAATGAAAACATTGTTGGGGTAAAACCTAAAGGGAAAGACCTAGCACCAAATCCAATTTGCCATCTGATCTAACTTCTGGAGGCAGTCAAAATGATCCTTAGAATTCTTCCCTACCTTATTCCTGTGCTGAGATACAGGCTGCTCCAACCTGCTGTAAAATGCTTGATTTCGAGAGTGATCGAAACTAATGAAGACATTGTTGGGGTAAAACTTAAAGGGAAAGACCTAGCACCAAATACAATTTGCAATCTGATCTAACTTCTGGAGGCAGTCAAAATGAGTATTTGAATTCTTCCCTACCTTATTCCTGTGCTGAGATACAGGCTGCTCCAACCTGCTGTAAAATGCTTGATTTCGAGAGTGAGCGAAACTAATGAAAACATTGTTGGGGTAAAACCTAAAGGGAAAGACCTAGCACCAAATACAATTTGCCATCTGATCTAACTTCTGGAGGCAGTCAAAATGATCCTTTGAATTCTTCCCTACCTTATTCCTGTGCTGAGATACAGGCTGCTCCAACCTGCTGTAAAATGCTTGATTTCGAGAGTGAGCGAAACTAATGAAAACATTGTTGGGGTAAAACCTAAAGGGAAAGACCTAGCACCAAATCCAATTTGCCATCTGATCTAACTTCTGGAGGCAGTCAAAATGATCCTTAGAATTCTTCCCTACCTTATTCCTGTGCTGAGATACAGGCTGCTCCAACCTGCTGTAAAATGCTTGATTTCGAGAGTGAGCGAAACTAATGAAAACATTGTTGGGGTAAAACCTAAAGGGAAAGACCTAGCACCAAATTCCATGGGCCATCTGATCTAACTTCTGGAGGCAGTCAAAATGAGTATTTGAATTCTTCCCTACCTTATTCCTGTGCTGAGATACAGGCTGCTCCAACCTGCTGTAAAATGCTTGATTTCGAGAGTGAGCGAAACTAATGAAAACATTGTTGGGGTAAAACATAAAGGGAAAGACCTGCCACCAAATACAATTTGCCATCTGATCTAACTTCTGGAGGCAGTCAAAATGATCCTTAGAATTCTTCCCTACCTTATTCCTGTGCTGAGATACAGGCTGCTCCAACCTGCTGTAAAATGCTTGATTTTGAGAGTGATCGAAACTAATGAAAACATTGTTGGGGTAAAACATAAAGGGAAAGGCCTAGCACCAAATTCCATTGGCCATCTGATCTAACTTCTGGAGGCAGTCAAAATGAGTATTTGAATTCTTCCCTACCTTATTCCTGTGCTGAGATACAGGCTGCTCCAACCTGCTGTAAAATGCTTGATTTCGAGAGTGAGCGAAACTAATGAAAACATTGTTGGGGTAAAACCTAAAGGGAAAGGCCTAGCACCAAATTGCATTGGCCATCTGATCTAACTTCTGGAGGCAGTCAAAATGATCCTTAGAATTCTTCCCTACCTTATTCCTGTGCTGAGATACAGGCTGCTCCAACCTGCTGTAAAATGCTTGATTTCGAGAGTGAGCGAAACTAATGAAAACATTGTTGGGGTAAAACCTAAAGGGAAAGACCTAGCACCAAATTCCATTGGCCATCTGATCTAACTTCTGGAGGCAGTCAAAATGAGTATTTGAATTCTTCCCTACCTTATTCCTGTGCTGAGATACAGGCTGCTCCAACCTGCTGTAAAATGCTTGATTTCGAGAGTGAGCGAAACTAATGAAAACATTGTTGGGGTAAAACCTAAAGGGAAAGGCCTAGCACCAAATTCCATTGGCCATCTGATCTAACTTCTGGAGGCAGTCAAAATGAGTATTTGAATTCTTCCCTACCTTATTCCTGTGCTGAGATACAGGCTGCTCCAACCTGCTGTAAAATGCTTGATTTCGAGAGTGAGCGAAACTAATGAAAACATTGTTGGGGTAAAACCTAAAGGGAAAGGCCTAGCACCAAATTGCATTGGCCATCTGATCTAACTTCTGGAGGCAGTCAAAATGATCCTTAGAATTCTTCCCTACCTTATTCCTGTGCTGAGATACAGGCTGCTCCAACCTGCTGTAAAATGCTTGATTTCGAGAGTGAGCGAAACTAATGAAAACATTGTTGGGGTAAAACCTAAAGGGAAAGGCCTAGCACCAAATTGCATTGGCCATCTGATCTAACTTCTGGAGGCAGTCAAAATGAGTATTTGAATTCTTCCCTACCTTATTCCTGTGCTGAGATACAGGCTGCTCCAACCTGCTGTAAAATGCTTGATTTCGAGAGTGAGCGAAACTAATGAAAACATTGTTGGGGTAAAACCTAAAGGGAAAGACCTAGCACCAAATACAATTTGCCATCTGATCTAACTTCTGGAGGCAGTCAAAATGAGTATTTGAATTCTTCCCTACCTTATTCCTGTGCTGAGATACAGGCTGCTCCAACCTGCTGTAAAATGCTTGATTTCGAGAGTGATCAAAACTAATGAAAACATTGTTGGCGAAAAAATTAAAGGGAAAGGCCTAGCACCAAATTGCATTGGCCATCTGATCTAACTTCTGGAGGCAGTCAAAATGATCCTTAGAATTCTTCCCTACCTTATTCCTGTGCTGAGATACAGGCTGCTCCAACCTGCTGTAAAATGCTTGATTTCGAGAGTGAGCGAAACTAATGAAAACATTGTTGGGGTAAAACCTAAAGGGAAAGACCTAGCACCAAATACAATTTGCCATCTGATCTAACTTCTGGAGGCAGTCAAAATGATCCTTTGAATTCTTCCCTACCTTATTCCTGTGCTGAGATACAGGCTGCTCCAACCTGCTGTAAAATGCTTGATTTCGAGAGTGAGCGAAACTAATGAAAACATTGTTGGGGTAAAACCTAAAGTGAAAGACCTAGCACCAAATTCCATTGGCCATCTGATCTAACTTCTGGAGGCAGTCAAAATGATCCTTAGAATTCTTCCCTACCTTATTCCTGTGCTGAGATACAGGCTGCTCCAACCTGCTGTAAAATGCTTGATTTCGAGAGTGAGCGAAACTAATGAAAACATTGTTGGGGTAAAACATAAAGGGAAAGACCTGCCACCAAATACAATTTGCCATCTGATCTAACTTCTGGAGGCAGTCAAAATGATCCTTAGAATTCTTCCCTACCTTATTCCTGTGCTGAGATACAGGCTGCTCCAACCTGCTGTAAAATGCTTGATTTCGAGAGTGAGCGAAACTAATGAAAACATTGTTGGGGTAAAACCTAAAGGGAAAGACCTAGCACCAAATTCCATTGGCCATCTGATCTAACTTCTGGAGGCAGTCAAAATGAGTATTTGAATTCTTCCCTACCTTATTCCTGTGCTGAGATACAGGCTGCTCCAACCTGCTGTAAAATGCTTGATTTCGAGAGTGAGCGAAACTAATGAAAACATTGTTGGGGTAAAACCTAAAGGGAAAGACCTAGCACCAAATACAATTTGCCATCTGATCTAACTTCTGGAGGCAGTCAAAATGATCCTTTGAATTCTTCCCTACCTTATTCCTGTGCTGAGATACAGGCTGCTCCAACCTGCTGTAAAATGCTTGATTTCGAGAGTGAGCGAAACTAATGAAAACATTGTTGGGGTAAAACCTAAAGGGAAAGACCTAGCACCAAATCCAATTTGCCATCTGATCTAACTTCTGGAGGCAGTCAAAATGATCCTTAGAATTCTTCCCTACCTTATTCCTGTGCTGAGATACAGGCTGCTCCAACCTGCTGTAAAATGCTTGATTTCGAGAGTGAGCGAAACTAATGAAAACATTGTTGGGGTAAAACCTAAAGTGAAAGACCTAGCACCAAATTCCATGGGCCATCTGATCTAACTTCTGGAGGCAGTCAAAATGAGTATTTGAATTCTTCCCTACCTTATTCCTGTGCTGAGATACAGGCTGCTCCAACCTGCTGTAAAATGCTTGATTTCGAGAGTGAGCGAAACTAATGAAAACATTGTTGGGGTAAAACATAAAGGGAAAGACCTGCCACCAAATACAATTTGCCATCTGATCTAACTTCTGGAGGCAGTCAAAATGATCCTTAGAATTCTTCCCTACCTTATTCCTGTGCTGAGATACAGGCTGCTCCAACCTGCTGTAAAATGCTTGATTTTGAGAGTGATCGAAACTAATGAAAACATTGTTGGGGTAAAACATAAAGGGAAAGGCCTAGCACCAAATTCCATTGGCCATCTGATCTAACTTCTGGAGGCAGTCAAAATGAGTATTTGAATTCTTCCCTACCTTATTCCTCTGCTGAGATACAGGCTGCTCCAACCTGCTGTAAAATGCTTGATTTCGAGAGTGAGCGAAACTAATGAAAACATTGTTGGGGTAAAACCTAAAGGGAAAGGCCTAGCACCAAATTGCATTGGCCATCTGATCTAACTTCTGGAGGCAGTCAAAATGATCCTTAGAATTCTTCCCTACCTTATTCCTGTGCTGAGATACAGGCTGCTCCAACCTGCTGTAAAATGCTTGATTTCGAGAGTGAGCGAAACTAATGAAAACATTGTTGGGGTAAAACCTAAAGGGAAAGACCTAGCACCAAATTCCATTGGCCATCTGATCTAACTTCTGGAGGCAGTCAAAATGATCCTTAGAATTCTTCCCTACCTTATTCCTGTGCTGAGATACAGGCTGCTCCAACCTGCTGTAAAATGCTTGATTTCGAGAGTGAGCGAAACTAATGAAAACATTGTTGGGGTAAAACCTAAAGGGAAAGGCCTAGCACCAAATTCCATTGGCCATCTGATCTAACTTCTGGAGGCAGTCAAAATGAGTATTTGAATTCTTCCCTACCTTATTCCTGTGCTGAGATACAGGCTGCTCCAACCTGCTGTAAAATGCTTGATTTCGAGAGTGAGCGAAACTAATGAAAACATTGTTGGGGTAAAACCTAAAGGGAAAGGCCTAGCACCAAATTGCATTGGCCATCTGATCTAACTTCTGGAGGCAGTCAAAATGATCCTTAGAATTCTTCCCTACCTTATTCCTGTGCTGAGATACAGGCTGCTCCAACCTGCTGTAAAATGCTTGATTTCGAGAGTGAGCGAAACTAATGAAAACATTGTTGGGGTAAAACCTAAAGGGAAAGACCTAGCACCAAATACAATTTGCCATCTGATCTAACTTCTGGAGGCAGTCAAAATGAGTATTTGAATTCTTCCCTACCTTATTCCTGTGCTGAGATACAGGCTGCTCCAACCTGCTGTAAAATGCTTGATTTCGAGAGTGATCAAAACTAAGGAAAACATTGTTGGCGAAAAAATTAAAGGGAAAGGCCTAGCACCAAATTGCATTGGCCATCTGATCTAACTTCTGGAGGCAGTCAAAATGATCCTTAGAATTCTTCCCTACCTTATTCCTGTGCTGAGATACAGGCTGCTCCAACCTGCTGTAAAATGCTTGATTTCGAGAGTGAGCGAAACTAATGAAAACATTGTTGGGGTAAAACCTAAAGGGAAAGACCTAGCACCAAATACAATTTGCCATCTGATCTAACTTCTGGAGGCAGTCAAAATGAGTATTTGAATTCTTCCCTACCTTATTCCTGTGCTGAGATACAGGCTGCTCCAACCTGCTGTAAAATGCTTGATTTCGAGAGTGAGCGAAACTAATGAAAACATTGTTGGGGTAAAACCTAAAGTGAAAGACCTAGCACCAAATTCCATTGGCCATCTGATCTAACTTCTGGAGGCAGTCAAAATGATCCTTAGAATTCTTCCCTACCTTATTCCTGTGCTGAGATACAGGCTGCTCCAACCTGCTGTAAAATGCTTGATTTCGAGAGTGAGCGAAACTAATGAAAACATTGTTGGGGTAAAACATAAAGGGAAAGACCTGCCACCAAATACAATTTGCCATCTGATCTAACTTCTGGAGGCAGTCAAAATGATCCTTAGAATTCTTCCCTACCTTATTCCTGTGCTGAGATACAGGCTGCTCCAACCTGCTCTAAAATGCTTGATTTCGAGAGTGAGCGAAACTAATGAAAACATTGTTGGGGTAAAACCTAAAGGGAAAGACCTAGCACCAAATTCCATTGGCCATCTGATCTAACTTCTGGAGGCAGTCAAAATGAGTATTTGAATTCTTCCCTACCTTATTCCTGTGCTGAGATACAGGCTGCTCCAACCTGCTGTAAAATGCTTGATTTCGAGAGTGAGCGAAACTAATGAAAACATTGTTGGGGTCAAACCTAAAGGGAAAGGCCTAGCACCAAATTCCATTGGCCATCTGATCTAACTTCTGGAGGCAGTCAAAATGAGTATTTGAATTCTTCCCTACCTTATTCCTGTGCTGAGATACAGGCTGCTCCAACCTGCTGTAAAATGCTTGATTTCGAGAGTGAGCGAAACTAATGAAAACATTGTTGGGGTAAAACCTAAAGGGAAAGGCCTAGCACCAAATTGCATTGGCCATCTGATCTAACTTCTGGAGGCAGTCAAAATGATCCTTAGAATTCTTCCCTACCTTATTCCTGTGCTGAGATACAGGCTGCTCCAACCTGCTGTAAAATGCTTGATTTCGAGAGTGAGCGAAACTAATGAAAACATTGTTGGGGTAAAACCTAAAGGGAAAGGCCTAGCACCAAATTGCATTGGCCATCTGATCTAACTTCTGGAGGCAGTCAAAATGATCCTTAGAATTCTTCCCTACCTTATTCCTGTGCTGAGATACAGGCTGCTCCAACCTGCTGTAAAATGCTTGATTTCGAGAGTGATCGAAACTAATGAAAACATTGTTTGGGTAAAACTTAAAGGGAAAGACCTAGCACCAAATACAATTTGCAATCTGATCTAACTTCTGGAGGCAGTCAAAATGATCCTTAGAATTTTTCCCTACCTTATTCCTGTGCTGAGATACAGGCTGCTCCAACCTGCTGTAAAATGCTTGATTTCGAGAGTGAGCGAAACTAATGAAAACATTGTTGGGGTAAAACCTAAAGGGAAAGACCTAGCACCAAATACAATTTGCCATCTGATCTAACTTCTGGAGGCAGTCAAAATGATCCTTAGAATTCTTCCCTACCTTATTCCTGTGCTGAGATACAGGCTGCTCCAACCTGCTGTAAAATGCTTGATTTCGAGAGTGAGCGAAACTAATGAAAACATTGTTGGGGTAAAACCTAAAGGGAAAGACCTAGCACCAAATACAATTTGCCATCTGATCTAACTTCTGGAGGCAGTCAAAATGATCCTTAGAATTCTTCCCTACCTTATTCCTGTGCTGAGATACAGGCTGCTCCAACCTGCTGTAAAATGCTTGATTTCGAGAGTGAGCGAAACTAATGAAAACATTGTTGGGGTAAAACCTAAAGGGAAAGACCTAGCATCAAATTCCATGGGCCATCTGATCTAACTTCTGGAGGCAGTCAAAATGATCCTTAGAATTCTTCCCTACCTTATTCCTGTGCTGAGATACAGGCTGCTCCAACCTGCTGTAAAATGCTTGATTTCGAGAGTGAGCGAAACTAATGAAAACATTGTTGGGGTAAAACCTAAAGGGAAAGGCCTAGCACCAAATTGCATTGGCCATCTGATCTAACTTCTGGAGGCAGTCAAAATGAGTATTTGAATTCTTCCCTACCTTATTCCTGTGCTGAGATACAGGCTGCTCCAACCTGCTGTAAAATGCTTGATTTCGAGAGTGAGCGAAACTAATGAAAACATTGTTGGGGTAAAACCTAAAGGGAAAGGCCTAGCACCAAATTGCATTGGCCATCTGATCTAACTTCTGGAGGCAGTCAAAATGATCCTTAGAATTCTTCCCTACCTTATTCCTGTGCTGAGATACAGGCTGCTCCAACCTGCTGTAAAATGCTTGATTTCGAGAGTGAGCGAAACTAATGAAAACATTGTTGGGGTAAAACCTAAAGGGAAAGGCCTAGCACCAAATTCCATTGGCCATCTGATCTAACTTCTGGAGGCAGTCAAAATGAGTATTTGAATTCTTCCCTACCTTATTCCTGTGCTGAGATACAGGCTGCTCCAACCTGCTGTAAAATGCTTGATTTCGAGAGTGAGCGAAACTAATGAAAACATTGTTGGGGTAAAACCTAAAGGGAAAGGCCTAGCACCAAATTGCATTGGCCATCTGATCTAACTTCTGGAGGCAGTCAAAATGATCCTTAGAATTCTTCCCTACCTTATTCCTGTGCTGAGATACAGGCTGCTCCAACCTGCTGTAAAATGCTTGATTTCGAGAGTGAGCGAAACTAATGAAAACATTGTTGGGGTAAAACCTAAAGGGAAAGGCCTAGCACCAAATTGCATTGGCCATCTGATCTAACTTCTGGAGGCAGTCAAAATGAGTATTTGAATTCTTCCCTACCTTATTCCTGTGCTGAGATACAGGCTGCTCCAACCTGCTGTAAAATGCTTGATTTCGAGAGTGAGCGAAACTAATGAAAACATTGTTGGGGTAAAACCTAAAGGGAAAGACCTAGCACCAAATTACATTGGCCATCTGATCTAACTTCTGGAGGCAGTCAAAATGATCCTTAGAATTCTTCCCTACCTTATTCCTGTGCTGAGATACAGGCTGCTCCAACCTGCTGTAAAATGCTTGATTTCGAGAGTGAGCGAAACTAATGAAAACATTGTTGGGGTAAAACCTAAAGGGAAAGGCCTAGCACCAAATTGCATTGGCCATCTGATCTAACTTCTGGAGGCAGTCAAAATGATCCTTAGAATTCTTCCCTACCTTATTCCTGTGCTGAGATACAGGCTGCTCCAACCTGCTGTAAAATGCTTGATTTCGAGAGTGAGCGAAACTAATGAAAACATTGTTGGGGTAAAACCTAAAGGGAAAGGCCTAGCACCAAATTGCATTGGCCATCTGATCTAACTTCTGGAGGCAGTCAAAATGAGTATTTGAATTCTTCCCTACCTTATTCCTGTGCTGAGATACAGGCTGCTCCAACCTGCTGTAAAATGCTTGATTTCGAGAGTGAGCGAAACTAATGAAAACATTGTTGGGGTAAAACCTAAAGGGAAAGACCTAGCACCAAATACAATTTGCCATCTGATCTAACTTCTGGAGGCAGTCAAAATGATCCTTAGAATTCTTCCCTACCTTATTCCTGTGCTGAGATACAGGCTGCTCCAACCTGCTGTAAAATGCTTGATTTCGAGAGTGAGCGAAACTAATGAAAACATTGTTGGGGTAAAACCTAAAGGGAAAGGCCTAGCACCAAATTGCATTGGCCATCTGATCTAACTTCTGGAGGCAGTCAAAATGAGTATTTGAATTCTTCCCTACCTTATTCCTGTGCTGAGATACAGGCTGCTCCAACCTGCTGTAAAATGCTTGATTTCGAGAGTGAGCGAAACTAATGAAAACATTGTTGGGGTAAAACCTAAAGGGAAAGACCTAGCACCAAATCCAATTTGCCATCTGATCTAACTTCTGGAGGCAGTCAAAATGATCCTTAGAATTCTTCCCTACCTTATTCCTGTGCTGAGATACAGGCTGCTCCAACCTGCTGTAAAATGCTTGATTTCGAGAGTGATCGAAACTAATGAAGACATTGTTGGGGTAAAACTTAAAGGGAAAGACCTAGCACCAAATACAATTTGCAATCTGATCTAACTTCTGGAGGCAGTCAAAATGAGTATTTGAATTCTTCCCTACCTTATTCCTGTGCTGAGATACAGGCTGCTCCAACCTGCTGTAAAATGCTTGATTTCGAGAGTGAGCGAAACTAATGAAAACATTGTTGGGGTAAAACCTAAAGGGAAAGACCTAGCACCAAATACAATTTGCCATCTGATCTAACTTCTGGAGGCAGTCAAAATGATCCTTTGAATTCTTCCCTACCTTATTCCTGTGCTGAGATACAGGCTGCTCCAACCTGCTGTAAAATGCTTGATTTCGAGAGTGAGCGAAACTAATGAAAACATTGTTGGGGTAAAACCTAAAGGGAAAGACCTAGCACCAAATCCAATTTGCCATCTGATCTAACTTCTGGAGGCAGTCAAAATGATCCTTAGAATTCTTCCCTACCTTATTCCTGTGCTGAGATACAGGCTGCTCCAACCTGCTGTAAAATGCTTGATTTCGAGAGTGAGCGAAACTAATGAAAACATTGTTGGGGTAAAACCTAAAGTGAAAGACCTAGCACCAAATTCCATGGGCCATCTGATCTAACTTCTGGAGGCAGTCAAAATGAGTATTTGAATTCTTCCCTACCTTATTCCTGTGCTGAGATACAGGCTGCTCCAACCTGCTGTAAAATGCTTGATTTCGAGAGTGAGCGAAACTAATGAAAACATTGTTGGGGTAAAACATAAAGGGAAAGACCTGCCACCAAATACAATTTGCCATCTGATCTAACTTCTGGAGGCAGTCAAAATGATCCTTAGAATTCTTCCCTACCTTATTCCTGTGCTGAGATACAGGCTGCTCCAACCTGCTGTAAAATGCTTGATTTTGAGAGTGATCGAAACTAATGAAAACATTGTTGGGGTAAAACCTAAAGGGAAAGGCCTAGCACCAAATTCCATTGGCCATCTGATCTAACTTCTGGAGGCAGTCAAAATGAGTATTTGAATTCTTCCCTACCTTATTCCTCTGCTGAGATACAGGCTGCTCCAACCTGCTGTAAAATGCTTGATTTCGAGAGTGAGCGAAACTAATGAAAACATTGTTGGGGTAAAACCTAAAGGGAAAGGCCTAGCACCAAATTGCATTGGCCATCTGATCTAACTTCTGGAGGCAGTCAAAATGATCCTTAGAATTCTTCCCTACCTTATTCCTGTGCTGAGATACAGGCTGCTCCAACCTGCTGTAAAATGCTTGATTTCGAGAGTGAGCGAAACTAATGAAAACATTGTTGGGGTAAAACCTAAAGGGAAAGACCTAGCACCAAATTCCATTGGCCATCTGATCTAACTTCTGGAGGCAGTCAAAATGAGTATTTGAATTCTTCCCTACCTTATTCCTGTGCTGAGATACAGGCTGCTCCAACCTGCTGTAAAATGCTTGATTTCGAGAGTGAGCGAAACTAATGAAAACATTGTTGGGGTAAAACCTAAAGGGAAAGGCCTAGCACCAAATTCCATTGGCCATCTGATCTAACTTCTGGAGGCAGTCAAAATGAGTATTTGAATTCTTCCCTACCTTATTCCTGTGCTGAGATACAGGCTGCTCCAACCTGCTGTAAAATGCTTGATTTCGAGAGTGAGCGAAACTAATGAAAACATTGTTGGGGTAAAACCTAAAGGGAAAGGCCTAGCACCAAATTGCATTGGCCATCTGATCTAACTTCTGGAGGCAGTCAAAATGATCCTTAGAATTCTTCCCTACCTTATTCCTGTGCTGAGATACAGGCTGCTCCAACCTGCTGTAAAATGCTTGATTTCGAGAGTGAGCGAAACTAATGAAAACATTGTTGGGGTAAAACCTAAAGGGAAAGGCCTAGCACCAAATTGCATTGGCCATCTGATCTAACTTCTGGAGGCAGTCAAAATGAGTATTTGAATTCTTCCCTACCTTATTCCTGTGCTGAGATACAGGCTGCTCCAACCTGCTGTAAAATGCTTGATTTCGAGAGTGAGCGAAACTAATGAAAACATTGTTGGGGTAAAACCTAAAGGGAAAGACCTAGCACCAAATACAATTTGCCATCTGATCTAACTTCTGGAGGCAGTCAAAATGAGTATTTGAATTCTTCCCTACCTTATTCCTGTGCTGAGATACAGGCTGCTCCAACCTGCTGTAAAATGCTTGATTTCGAGAGTGATCAAAACTAATGAAAACATTGTTGGCGAAAAAATTAAAGGGAAAGGCCTAGCACCAAATTGCATTGGCCATCTGATCTAACTTCTGGAGGCAGTCAAAATGATCCTTAGAATTCTTCCCTACCTTATTCCTGTGCTGAGATACAGGCTGCTCCAACCTGCTGTAAAATGCTTGATTTCGAGAGTGAGCGAAACTAATGAAAACATTGTTGGGGTAAAACCTAAAGGGAAAGACCTAGCACCAAATACAATTTGCCATCTGATCTAACTTCTGGAGGCAGTCAAAATGATCCTTTGAATTCTTCCCTACCTTATTCCTGTGCTGAGATACAGGCTGCTCCAACCTGCTGTAAAATGCTTGATTTCGAGAGTGAGCGAAACTAATGAAAACATTGTTGGGGTAAAACCTAAAGTGAAAGACCTAGCACCAAATTCCATTGGCCATCTGATCTAACTTCTGGAGGCAGTCAAAATGATCCTTAGAATTCTTCCCTACCTTATTCCTGTGCTGAGATACAGGCTGCTCCAACCTGCTGTAAAATGCTTGATTTCGAGAGTGAGCGAAACTAATGAAAACATTGTTGGGGTAAAACATAAAGGGAAAGACCTGCCACCAAATACAATTTGCCATCTGATCTAACTTCTGGAGGCAGTCAAAATGATCCTTAGAATTCTTCCCTACCTTATTCCTGTGCTGAGATACAGGCTGCTCCAACCTGCTGTAAAATGCTTGATTTCGAGAGTGAGCGAAACTAATGAAAACATTGTTGGGGTAAAACCTAAAGGGAAAGACCTAGCACCAAATTCCATTGGCCATCTGATCTAACTTCTGGAGGCAGTCAAAATGAGTATTTGAATTCTTCCCTACCTTATTCCTGTGCTGAGATACAGGCTGCTCCAACCTGCTGTAAAATGCTTGATTTCGAGAGTGAGCGAAACTAATGAAAACATTGTTGGGGTAAAACCTAAAGGGAAAGGCCTAGCACCAAATTGCATTGGCCATCTGATCTAACTTCTGGAGGCAGTCAAAATGAGTATTTGAATTCTTCCCTACCTTATTCCTGTGCTGAGATACAGGCTGCTCCATCCTGCTGTAAAATGCTTGATTTCGAGAGTGAGCGAAACTAATGAAAACATTGTTGGGGTAAAACCTAAAGGGAAAGACCTAGCACCAAATCCAATTTGCCATCTGATCTAACTTCTGGAGGCAGTCAAAATGATCCTTAGAATTCTTCCCTACCTTATTCCTGTGCTGAGATACAGGCTGCTCCAACCTGCTGTAAAATGCTTGATTTCGAGAGTGATCGAAACTAGTGAAGACATTGTTGGGGTAAAACTTAAAGGGAAAGACCTAGCACCAAATACAATTTGCAATCTGATCTAACTTCTGGAGGCAGTCAAAATGAGTATTTGAATTCTTCCCTACCTTATTCCTGTGCTGAGATACAGGCTGCTCCAACCTGCTGTAAAATGCTTGATTTCGAGAGTGAGCGAAACTAATGAAAACATTGTTGGGGTAAAACCTAAAGGGAAAGACCTAGCACCAAATACAATTTGCCATCTGATCTAACTTCTGGAGGCAGTCAAAATGATCCTTTGAATTCTTCCCTACCTTATTCCTGTGCTGAGATACAGGCTGCTCCAACCTGCTGTAAAATGCTTGATTTCGAGAGTGAGCGAAACTAATGAAAACATTGTTGGGGTAAAACCTAAAGGGAAAGACCTAGCACCAAATCCAATTTGCCATCTGATCTAACTTCTGGAGGCAGTCAAAATGATCCTTAGAATTCTTCCCTACCTTATTCCTGTGCTGAGATACAGGCTGCTCCAACCTGCTGTAAAATGCTTGATTTCGAGAGTGAGCGAAACTAATGAAAACATTGTTGGGGTAAAACCTAAAGTGAAAGACCTAGCACCAAATTCCATGGGCCATCTGATCTAACTTCTGGAGGCAGTCAAAATGAGTATTTGAATTCTTCCCTACCTTATTCCTGTGCTGAGATACAGGCTGCTCCAACCTGCTGTAAAATGCTTGATTTCGAGAGTGAGCGAAACTAATGAAAACATTGTTGGGGTAAAACATAAAGGGAAAGACCTGCCACCAAATACAATTTGCCATCTGATCTAACTTCTGGAGGCAGTCAAAATGATCCTTAGAATTCTTCCCTACCTTATTCCTGTGCTGAGATACAGGCTGCTCCAACCTGCTGTAAAATGCTTGATTTTGAGAGTGATCGAAACTAATGAAAACATTGTTGGGGTAAAACATAAAGGGAAAGGCCTAGCACCAAATTCCATTGGCCATCTGATCTAACTTCTGGAGGCAGTCAAAATGAGTATTTGAATTCTTCCCTACCTTATTCCTCTGCTGAGATACAGGCTGCTCCAACCTGCTGTAAAATGCTTGATTTCGAGAGTGAGCGAAACTAATGAAAACATTGTTGGGGTAAAACCTAAAGGGAAAGGCCTAGCACCAAATTGCATTGGCCATCTGATCTAACTTCTGGAGGCAGTCAAAATGATCCTTAGAATTCTTCCCTACCTTATTCCTGTGCTGAGATACAGGCTGCTCCAACCTGCTGTAAAATGCTTGATTTCGAGAGTGAGCGAAACTAATGAAAACATTGTTGGGGTAAAACCTAAAGGGAAAGACCTAGCACCAAATTCCATTGGCCATCTGATCTAACTTCTGGAGGCAGTCAAAATGATCCTTAGAATTCTTCCCTACCTTATTCCTGTGCTGAGATACAGGCTGCTCCAACCTGCTGTAAAATGCTTGATTTCGAGAGTGAGCGAAACTAATGAAAACATTGTTGGGGTAAAACCTAAAGGGAAAGGCCTAGCACCAAATTCCATTGGCCATCTGATCTAACTTCTGGAGGCAGTCAAAATGAGTATTTTAATTCTTCCCTACCTTATTCCTGTGCTGAGATACAGGCTGCTCCAACCTGCTGTAAAATGCTTGATTTCGAGAGTGAGCGAAACTAATGAAAACATTGTTGGGGTAAAACCTAAAGGGAAAGGCCTAGCACCAAATTGCATTGGCCATCTGATCTAACTTCTGGAGGCAGTCAAAATGATCCTTAGAATTCTTCCCTACCTTATTCCTGTGCTGAGATACAGGCTGCTCCAACCTGCTGTAAAATGCTTGATTTCGAGAGTGAGCGAAACTAATGAAAACATTGTTGGGGTAAAACCTAAAGGGAAAGACCTAGCACCAAATACAATTTGCCATCTGATCTAACTTCTGGAGGCAGTCAAAATGAGTATTTGAATTCTTCCCTACCTTATTCCTGTGCTGAGATACAGGCTGCTCCAACCTGCTGTAAAATGCTTGATTTCGAGAGTGATCAAAACTAAGGAAAACATTGTTGGCGAAAAAATTAAAGGGAAAGGCCTAGCACCAAATTGCATTGGCCATCTGATCTAACTTCTGGAGGCAGTCAAAATGATCCTTAGAATTCTTCCCTACCTTATTCCTGTGCTGAGATACAGGCTGCTCCAACCTGCTGTAAAATGCTTGATTTCGAGAGTGAGCGAAACTAATGAAAACATTGTTGGGGTAAAACCTAAAGGGAAAGACCTAGCACCAAATACAATTTGCCATCTGATCTAACTTCTGGAGGCAGTCAAAATGAGTATTTGAATTCTTCCCTACCTTATTCCTGTGCTGAGATACAGGCTGCTCCAACCTGCTGTAAAATGCTTGATTTCGAGAGTGAGCGAAACTAATGAAAACATTGTTGGGGTAAAACCTAAAGTGAAAGACCTAGCACCAAATTCCATTGGCCATCTGATCTAACTTCTGGAGGCAGTCAAAATGAGTATTTGAATTCTTCCCTACCTTATTCCTGTGCTGAGATACAGGCTGCTCCAACCTGCTGTAAAATGCTTGATTTCGAGAGTGAGCGAAACTAATGAAAACATTGTTGGGGTAAAACATAAAGGGAAAGACCTGCCACCAAATACAATTTGCCATCTGATCTAACTTCTGGAGGCAGTCAAAATGATCCTTAGAATTCTTCCCTACCTTATTCCTGTGCTGAGATACAGGCTGCTCCAACCTGCTCTAAAATGCTTGATTTCGAGAGTGAGCGAAACTAATGAAAACATTGTTGGGGTAAAACCTAAAGGGAAAGACCTAGCACCAAATTCCATTGGCCATCTGATCTAACTTCTGGAGGCAGTCAAAATGAGTATTTGAATTCTTCCCTACCTTATTCCTGTGCTGAGATACAGGCTGCTCCAACCTGCTGTAAAATGCTTGATTTCGAGAGTGAGCGAAACTAATGAAAACATTGTTGGGGTAAAACCTAAAGGGAAAGGCCTAGCACCAAATTCCATTGGCCATCTGATCTAACTTCTGGAGGCAGTCAAAATGAGTATTTGAATTCTTCCCTACCTTATTCCTGTGCTGAGATACAGGCTGCTCCAACCTGCTGTAAAATGCTTGATTTCGAGAGTGAGCGAAACTAATGAAAACATTGTTGGGGTAAAACCTAAAGGGAAAGGCCTAGCACCAAATTGCATTGGCCATCTGATCTAACTTCTGGAGGCAGTCAAAATGATCCTTAGAATTCTTCCCTACCTTATTCCTGTGCTGAGATACAGGCTGCTCCAACCTGCTGTAAAATGCTTGATTTCGAGAGTGAGCGAAACTAATGAAAACATTGTTGGGGTAAAACCTAAAGGGAAAGGCCTAGCACCAAATTGCATTGGCCATCTGATCTAACTTCTGGAGGCAGTCAAAATGATCCTTAGAATTCTTCCCTACCTTATTCCTGTGCTGAGATACAGGCTGCTCCAACCTGCTGTAAAATGCTTGATTTCGAGAGTGATCGAAACTAATGAAAACATTGTTGGGGTAAAACTTAAAGGGAAAGACCTAGCACCAAATACAATTTGCAATCTGATCTAACTTCTGGAGGCAGTCAAAATGATCCTTAGAATTTTTCCCTACCTTATTCCTGTGCTGAGATACAGGCTGCTCCAACCTGCTGTAAAATGCTTGATTTCGAGAGTGAGCGAAACTAATGAAAACATTGTTGGGGTAAAACCTAAAGGGAAAGACCTAGCACCAAATACAATTTGCCATCTGATCTAACTTCTGGAGGCAGTCAAAATGATCCTTAGAATTCTTCCCTACCTTATTCCTGTGCTGAGATACAGGCTGCTCCAACCTGCTGTAAAATGCTTGATTTCGAGAGTGAGCGAAACTAATGAAAACATTGTTGGGGTAAAACCTAAAGGGAAAGACCTAGCACCAAATACAATTTGCCATCTGATCTAACTTCTGGAGGCAGTCAAAATGATCCTTAGAATTCTTCCCTACCTTATTCCTGTGCTGAGATACAGGCTGCTCCAACCTGCTGTAAAATGCTTGATTTCGAGAGTGAGCGAAACTAATGAAAACATTGTTGGGGTAAAACCTAAAGGGAAAGACCTAGCATCAAATTCCATGGGCCATCTGATCTAACTTCTGGAGGCAGTCAAAATGATCCTTAGAATTCTTCCCTACCTTATTCCTGTGCTGAGATACAGGCTGCTCCAACCTGCTGTAAAATGCTTGATTTCGAGAGTGAGCGAAACTAATGAAAACATTGTTGGGGTAAAACCTAAAGGGAAAGGCCTAGCACCAAATTGCATTGGCCATCTGATCTAACTTCTGGAGGCAGTCAAAATGAGTATTTGAATTCTTCCCTACCTTATTCCTGTGCTGAGATACAGGCTGCTCCAACCTGCTGTAAAATGCTTGATTTCGAGAGTGAGCGAAACTAATGAAAACATTGTTGGGGTAAAACCTAAAGGGAAAGGCCTAGCACCAAATTGCATTGGCCATCTGATCTAACTTCTGGAGGCAGTCAAAATGATCCTTAGAATTCTTCCCTACCTTATTCCTGTGCTGAGATACAGGCTGCTCCAACCTGCTGTAAAATGCTTGATTTCGAGAGTGAGCGAAACTAATGAAAACATTGTTGGGGTAAAACCTAAAGGGAAAGGCCTAGCACCAAATTCCATTGGCCATCTGATCTAACTTCTGGAGGCAGTCAAAATGAGTATTTGAATTCTTCCCTACCTTATTCCTGTGCTGAGATACAGGCTGCTCCAACCTGCTGTAAAATGCTTGATTTCGAGAGTGAGCGAAACTAATGAAAACATTGTTGGGGTAAAACCTAAAGGGAAAGGCCTAGCACCAAATTGCATTGGCCATCTGATCTAACTTCTGGAGGCAGTCAAAATGATCCTTAGAATTCTTCCCTACCTTATTCCTGTGCTGAGATACAGGCTGCTCCAACCTGCTGTAAAATGCTTGATTTCGAGAGTGAGCGAAACTAATGAAAACATTGTTGGGGTAAAACCTAAAGGGAAAGGCCTAGCACCAAATTGCATTGGCCATCTGATCTAACTTCTGGAGGCAGTCAAAATGAGTATTTGAATTCTTCCCTACCTTATTCCTGTGCTGAGATACAGGCTGCTCCAACCTGCTGTAAAATGCTTGATTTCGAGAGTGAGCGAAACTAATGAAAACATTGTTGGGGTAAAACCTAAAGGGAAAGACCTAGCACCAAATTACATTGGCCATCTGATCTAACTTCTGGAGGCAGTCAAAATGATCCTTAGAATTCTTCCCTACCTTATTCCTGTGCTGAGATACAGGCTGCTCCAACCTGCTGTAAAATGCTTGATTTCGAGAGTGAGCGAAACTAATGAAAACATTGTTGGGGTAAAACCTAAAGGGAAAGGCCTAGCACCAAATTGCATTGGCCATCTGATCTAACTTCTGGAGGCAGTCAAAATGATCCTTAGAATTCTTCCCTACCTTATTCCTGTGCTGAGATACAGGCTGCTCCAACCTGCTGTAAAATGCTTGATTTCGAGAGTGATCAAAACTAATGAAAACATTGTTGGGGTAAAACCTAAAGGGAAAGACCTAGCACCAAATACAATTTGCCATCTGATCTAACTTCTGGAGGCAGTCAAAATGATCCTTAGAATTCTTCCCTACCTTATTCCTGTGCTGAGATACAGGCTGCTCCAACCTGCTGTAAAATGCTTGATTTCGAGAGTGAGCGAAACTAATGAAAACATTGTTGGGGTAAAACCTAAAGGGAAAGGCCTAGCACCAAATTGCATTGGCCATCTGATCTAACTTCTGGAGGCAGTCAAAATGATCCTTAGAATTCTTCCCTACCTTATTCCTGTGCTGAGATACAGGCTGCTCCAACCTGCTGTAAAATGCTTGATTTCGAGAGTGAGCGAAACTAATGAAAACATTGTTGGGGTAAAACCTAAAGGGAAAGACCTAGCACCAAATACAATTTGCCATCTGATCTAACTTCTGGAGGCAGTCAAAATGATCCTGAGAATTCTTCCCTACCTTATTCCTGTGCTGAGATACAGGCTGCTCCAACCTGCTGTAAAATGCTTGATTTCGAGAGTGAGCGAAACTAATGAAAACATTGTTGGGGTAAAACCTAAAGGGAAAGGCCTAGCACCAAATTCCATTGGCCATCTGATCTAACTTCTGGAGGCAGTCAAAATGAGTATTTGAATTCTTCCCTACCTTATTCCTGTGCTGAGATACAGGCTGCTCCAACCTGCTGTAAAATGCTTGATTTCGAGAGTGAGCGAAACTAATGAAAACATTGTTGGGGTAAAACCTAAAGGGAAAGGCCTAGCACCAAATTGCATTGGCCATCTGATCTAACTTCTGGAGGCAGTCAAAATGATCCTTAGAATTCTTCCCTACCTTATTCCTGTGCTGAGATACAGGCTGCTCCAACCTGCTGTAAAATGCTTGATTTCGAGAGTGAGCGAAACTAATGAAAACATTGTTGGGGTAAAACCTAAAGGGAAAGGCCTAGCACCAAATTGCATTGGCCATCTGATCTAACTTCTGGAGGCAGTCAAAATGAGTATTTGAATTCTTCCCTACCTTATTCCTGTGCTGAGATACAGGCTGCTCCAACCTGCTGTAAAATGCTTGATTTCGAGAGTGAGTGAAACTAATGAAAACATTGTTGGGGTAAAACCTAAAGGGAAAGACCTAGCACCAAATTGCATTGGCCATCTGATCTAACTTCTGGAGGCAGTCAAAATGATCCTTAGAATTCTTCCCTACCTTATTCCTGTGCTGAGATACAGGCTGCTCCAACCTGCTGTAAAATGCTTGATTTTGAGAGTGATCGAAACTAATGAAAACATTGTTGGGGTAAAACCTAAAGGGAAAGGCCTAGCACCAAATTGCATTGGCCATCTGATCTAACTTCTGGAGGCAGTCAAAATGATCCTTAGAATTCTTCCCTACCTTATTCCTGTGCTGAGATACAGGCTGCTCCAACCTGCTGTAAAATGCTTGATTTCGAGAGTGAGCGAAACTAATGAAAACATTGTTGGGGTAAAACCTAAAGGGAAAGACCTAGCACCAAATTACATTGGCCATCTGATCTAACTTCTGGAGGCAGTCAAAATGATCCTTAGAATTCTTCCCTACCTTATTCCTGTGCTGAGATACAGGCTGCTCCAACCTGCTGTAAAATGCTTGATTTCGAGAGTGAGCGAAACTAATGAAAACATTGTTGGGGTAAAACCTAAAGGGAAAGGCCTAGCACCAAATTGCATTGGCCATCTGATCTAACTTCTGGAGGCAGTCAAAATGATCCTTAGAATTCTTCCCTACCTTATTCCTGTGCTGAGATACAGGCTGCTCCAACCTGCTGTAAAATGCTTGATTTCGAGAGTGATCAAAACTAATGAAAACATTGTTGGGGTAAAACCTAAAGGGAAAGACCTAGCACCAAATACAATTTGCCATCTGATCTAACTTCTGGAGGCAGTCAAAATGATCCTTAGAATTCTTCCCTACCTTATTCCTGTGCTGAGATACAGGCTGCTCCAACCTGCTGTAAAATGCTTGATTTCGAGAGTGAGCGAAACTAATGAAAACATTGTTGGGGTAAAACCTAAAGGGAAAGGCCTAGCACCAAATTGCATTGGCCATCTGATCTAACTTCTGGAGGCAGTCAAAATGATCCTTAGAATTCTTCCCTACCTTATTCCTGTGCTGAGATACAGGCTGCTCCAACCTGCTGTAAAATGCTTGATTTCGAGAGTGAGCGAAACTAATGAAAACATTGTTGGGGTAAAACCTAAAGGGAAAGACCTAGCACCAAATACAATTTGCCATCTGATCTAACTTCTGGAGGCAGTCAAAATGACCCTGAGAATTCTTCCCTACCTTATTCCTGTGCTGAGATACAGGCTGCTCCAACCTGCTGTAAAATGCTTGATTTCGAGAGTGAGCGAAACTAATGAAAACATTGTTGGGGTAAAACCTAAAGGGAAAGGCCTAGCACCAAATTCCATTGGCCATCTGATCTAACTTCTGGAGGCAGTCAAAATGAGTATTTGAATTCTTCCCTACCTTATTCCTGTGCTGAGATACAGGCTGCTCCAACCTGCTGTAAAATGCTTGATTTCGAGAGTGAGCGAAACTAATGAAAACATTGTTGGGGTAAAACCTAAAGGGAAAGGCCTAGCACCAAATTGCATTGGCCATCTGATCTAACTTCTGGAGGCAGTCAAAATGATCCTTAGAATTCTTCCCTACCTTATTCCTGTGCTGAGATACAGGCTGCTCCAACCTGCTGTAAAATGCTTGATTTCGAGAGTGAGCGAAACTAATGAAAACATTGTTGGGGTAAAACCTAAAGGGAAAGGCCTAGCACCAAATTGCATTGGCCATCTGATCTAACTTCTGGAGGCAGTCAAAATGAGTATTTGAATTCTTCCCTACCTTATTCCTGTGCTGAGATACAGGCTGCTCCAACCTGCTGTAAAATGCTTGATTTCGAGAGTGAGCGAAACTAATGAAAACATTGTTGGGGTAAAACCTAAAGGGAAAGACCTAGCACCAAATTGCATTGGCCATCTGATCTAACTTCTGGAGGCAGTCAAAATGATCCTTAGAATTCTTCCCTACCTTATTCCTGTGCTGAGATACAGGCTGCTCCAACCTGCTGTAAAATGCTTGATTTTGAGAGTGATCGAAACTAATGAAAACATTGTTGGGGTAAAACCTAAAGGGAAAGGCCTAGCACCAAATTGCATTGGCCATCTGATCTAACTTCTGGAGGCAGTCAAAATGATCCTTAGAATTCTTCCCTACCTTATTCCTGTGCTGAGATACAGGCTGCTCCAACCTGCTGTAAAATGCTTGATTTCGAGAGTGAGCGAAACTAATGAAAACATTGTTGGGGTAAAACCTAAAGGGAAAGACCTAGCACCAAATACAATTTGCCATCTGATCTAACTTCTGGAGGCAGTCAAAATGATCCTTAGAATTCTTCCCTACCTTATTCCTGTGCTGAGATACAGGCTGCTCCAACCTGCTGTAAAATGCTTGATTTCGAGAGTGAGCGAAACTAATGAAAACATTGTTGGGGTAAAACCTAAAGGGAAAGGCCTAGCACCAAATTGCATTGGCCATCTGATCTAACTTCTGGAGGCAGTCAAAATGATCCTTAGAATTCTTCCCTACCTTATTCCTGTGCTGAGATACAGGCTGCTCCAACCTGCTGTAAAATGCTTGATTTCGAGAGTGAGCGAAACTAATGAAAACATTGTTGGGGTAAAACCTAAAGGGAAAGGCCTAGCACCAAATACAATTTGCCATCTGATCTAACTTCTGGAGGCAGTCAAAATGAGTATTTGAATTCTTCCCTACCTTATTCCTGTGCTGAGATACAGGCTGCTCCAACCTGCTGTAAAATGCTTGATTTCGAGAGTGAGCGAAACTAATGAAAACATTGTTGGGGTAAAACCTAAAGGGAAAGACCTAGCACCAAATACAATTTGCCATCTGATCTAACTTCTGGAGGCAGTCAAAATGATCCTTAGAATTCTTCCCTACCTTATTCCTGTGCTGAGATACAGGCTGCTCCAACCTGCTGTAAAATGCTTGATTTCGAGAGTGAACGAAACTAATGAAAACATTGTTGGGGTAAAACCTAAAGGGAAAGGCCTAGCACCAAATTGCATTAGACATCTGATCTAACTTCTGGAGGCAGTCAAAATGATCCTTAGAATTCTTCCCTACCTTATTCCTGTGCTGAGATACAGGCTGCTCCAACCTGCTGTAAAATGCTTGATTTTGAGAGTGAGCGAAACTAATGAAAACATTGTTGGGGTAAAACCTAAAGGGAAAGACCTAGCACCAAATTGCATTGGCCATCTTATCTAACTTCTGGAGGCAGTCAAAATGAGTATTTGAATTCTTCCCTACCTTATTCCTGTGCTGAGATACAGGCTGCTCCAACCTGCTGTAAAATGCTTGATTTCGAGAGTGAGCGAAACTAATGAAAACATTGTTGGGGTAAAACCTAAAGGGAAAGGCCTAGCACCAAATTGCATTGGCCATCTGATCTAACTTCTGGAGGCAGTCAAAATGATCCTTAGAATTCTTCCCTACCTTATTCCTGTGCTGAGATACAGGCTGCTCCAACCTGCTGTAAAATGCTTGATTTTGAGAGTGAGCAAAACTAATGAAAACATTGTTGGGGTAAAACCTAAAGGGAAAGGCCTAGCACCAAATTGCATTGGCCATCTGATCTAACTTCTGGAGGCAGTCAAAATGATCCTTAGAATTCTTCCCTACCTTATTCCTGTGCTGAGATACAGGCTGCTCCAACCTGCTGTAAAATGCTTGATTTTGAGAGTGAGCAAAACTAATGAAAACATTGTTGGGGTAAAACCTAAAGGGAAAGACCTAGCACCAAATTGCATTGGCCATCTGATCTAACTTCTGGAGGCAGTCAAAATGATCCTTAGAATTCTTCCCTACCTTATTCCTGTGCTGAGATACAGGCTGCTCCAACCTGCTGTAAAATGCTTGATTTCGAGAGTGAGCGAAACTAATGAAAACATTGTTGGGGTAAAACCTAAAGGGAAAGACCTAGCACCAAATACAATTTGCCATCTGATCTAACTTCTGGAGGCAGTCAAAATGATCCTTAGAATTCTTCCCTACCTTATTCCTGTGCTGAGATACAGGCTGCTCCAACCTGCTGTAAAATGCTTGATTTCGAGAGTGAGCGAAACTAATGAAAACATTGTTGGGGTAAAACCTAAAGGGAAAGACCTAGCACCAAATTGCATTGGCCATCTGATCTAACTTCTGGAGGCAGTCAAAATGAGTATTTGAATTCTTCCCTACCTTATTCCTGTGCTGAGATACAGGCTGCTCCAACCTGCTGTAAAATGCTTGATTTCGAGAGTGAGCGAAACTAATGAAAACATTGTTGGGGTAAAACCTAAAGGGAAAGACCTAGCATCAAATTCCATGGGCCATCTGATCTAACTTCTGGAGGCAGTCAAAATGATCCTTAGAATTCTTCCCTACCTTATTCCTGTGCTGAGATACAGGCTGCTCCAACCTGCTGTAAAATGCTTGATTTCGAGAGTGAGCGAAACTAATGAAAACATTGTTGGGGTAAAACCTAAAGGGAAAGGCCTAGCACCAAATTGCATTGGCCATCTGATCTAACTTCTGGAGGCAGTCAAAATGAGTATTTGAATTCTTCCCTACCTTATTCCTGTGCTGAGATACAGGCTGCTCCAACCTGCTGTAAAATGCTTGATTTCGAGAGTGAGCGAAACTAATGAAAACATTGTTGGGGTAAAACCTAAAGGGAAAGGCCTAGCACCAAATTGCATTGGCTATCTGATCTAACTTCTGGAGGCAGTCAAAATGATCCTTAGAATTCTTCCCTACCTTATTCCTGTGCTGAGATACAGGCTGCTCCAACCTGCTGTAAAATGCTTGATTTCGAGAGTGAGCGAAACTAATGAAAACATTGTTGGGGTAAAACCTAAAGGGAAAGGCCTAGCACCAAATTGCATTGGCCATCTGATCTAACTTCTGGAGGCAGTCAAAATGAGTATTTGAATTCTTCCCTACCTTATTCCTGTGCTGAGATACAGGCTGCTCCAACCTGCTGTAAAATGCTTGATTTCGAGAGTGAGCGAAACTAATGAAAACATTGTTGGGGTAAAACCTAAAGGGAAAGACCTAGCACCAAATTGCATTGGCCATCTGATCTAACTTCTGGAGGCAGTCAAAATGATCCTTAGAATTCTTCCCTACCTTATTCCTGTGCTGAGATACAGGCTGCTCCAACCTGCTGTAAAATGCTTGATTTCGAGAGTGAGCGAAACTAATGAAAACATTGTTGGGGTAAAACCTAAAGGGAAAGACCTAGCACCAAATACAATTTGCCATCTGATCTAACTTCTGGAGGCAGTCAAAATGATCCTTAGAATTCTTCCCTACCTTATTCCTGTGCTGAGATCCAGGCTGCTCCAACCTGCTGTAAAATGCTTGATTTCGAGAGTGAGCGAAACTAATGAAAACATTGTTGGGGTAAAACCTAAAGGGAAAGGCCTAGCACCAAATTGCATTGGACATCTGATCTAACTTCTGGAGGCAGTCAAAATGATCCTTAGAATTCTTCCCTACCTTATTCCTGTGCTGAGATACAGGCTGCTCCAACCTGCTGTAAAATGCTTGATTTCGAGAGTGAGCGAAACTAATGAAAACATTGTTGGGGTAAAACCTAAAGGGAAAGGCCTAGCACCAAATACAATTTGCCATCTGATCTAACTTCTGGAGGCAGTCAAAATGATCCTTAGAATTCTTCCCTACCTTATTCCTGTGCTGAGATACAGGCTGCTCCAACCTGCTGTAAAATGCTTGATTTCGAGAGTGAGCGAAACTAATGAAAACATTGTTGGGGTAAAACCTAAAGGGAAAGGCCTAGCACCAAATTGCATTGGCCATCTGATCTAACTTCTGGAGGCAGTCAAAATGAGTATTTGAATTCTTCCCTACCTTATTCCTGTGCTGAGATACAGGCTGCTCCAACCTGCTGTAAAATGCTTGATTTCGAGAGTGAGCGAAACTAATGAAAACATTGTTGGGGTAAAACCTAAAGGGAAAGACCTAGCACCAAATTGCATTGGCCCTCTGATCTAACTTCTGGAGGCAGTCAAAATGATCCTTAGAATTCTTCCTACCTTATTCCTGTGCTGAGATACAGGCTGCTCCAACCTGCTGTAAAATACTTGATTTTGAGAGTGATCGAAACTAATGAAAACATTGTTGGGGTAAAACCTAAAGGGAAAGGCCTAGCACCAAATTGCATTGGCCATCTGATCTAACTTCTGGAGGCAGTCAAAATGATCCTTAGAATTCTTCCCTACCTTATTCCTGTGCTGAGATACAGGCTGCTCCAACCTGCTGTAAAATGCTTGATTTCGAGAGTGAGCGAAACTAATGAAAACATTGTTGGGGTAAAACCTAAAGGGAAAGACCTAGCACCAAATACAATTTGCCATCTGATCTAACTTGTGGAGGCAGTCAAAATGATCCTTAGAATTCTTCCCTACCTTATTCCTGTGCTGAGATACAGGCTGCTCCAACCTGCTGTAAAATGCTTGATTTCGAGAGTGATCGAAACTAATGAAAACATTGTTGGGGTAAAACCTAAAGGGAAAGACCTAGCACCAAATACAATTTGCCATCTGATCTAACTTCTGGAGGCAGTCAAAATGATCCTGAGAATTCTTCCCTACCTTATTCCTGTGCTGAGATACAGGCTGCTCCAACCTGCTGTAAAATGCTTGATTTCGAGAGTGAGCAAAACTAATGAAAACATTGTTGGGGTAAAACCTAAAGTGAAAGGCCTAACACCAAATACAATTTGCCATCTGATCTAACTTCTGGAGGCAGTCAAAATGATCCTTAGAATTCTTCCCTACCTTATTCCTGTGCTGAGATACAGGCTGCTCCAACCTGCTGTAAAATGCTTGATTTCGAGAGTGAGCGAAACTAATGAAAACATTGTTTGGGGTAAAACCTAAAGGGGAAAGGCCTAGCACCAAATTCCATTGGCCATCTGATCTAACTTCTGGAGGCAGTCAAAATGAGTATTTGAATTCTTCCCTACCTTATTCCTGTGCTGAGATACAGGCTGCTCCAACCTGCTGTAAAATGCTTGATTTCGAGAGTGAGCGAAACTAATGAAAACATTGTTGGGGTAAAACCTAAAGGGAAAGGCCTAGCACCAAATTGCATTGGCCATCTGATCTAACTTCTGGAGGCAGTCAAAATGATCCTTAGAATTCTTCCCTACCTTATTCCTGTGCTGAGATACAGGCTGCTCCAACCTGCTGTAAAATGCTTGATTTCGAGAGTGAGCGAAACTAATGAAAAACATTGTTGGGGGTAAAACCTAAAGGGAAAGGCCTAGCACCAAATACAATTTGCCATCTGATCTAACTTCTGGAGGCAGTCAAAATGATCCTTAGAATTCTTCCCTACCTTATTCCTGTGCTGAGATACAGGCTGCTCCAACCTGCTGTAAAATGCTTGATTTTGAGAGTGATCGAAACTAATGAAAACATTGTTGGGGTAAAACCTAAAGGGAAAGGCCTAGCACCAAATTGCATTGGCCATCTGATCTAACTTCTGGAGGCAGTCAAAATGATCCTTAGAATTCTTCCCTACCTTATTCCTGTGCTGAGATACAGGCTGCTCCAACCTGCTGTAAAATGCTTGATTTCGAGAGTGAGCGAAACTAATGAAAACATTGTTGGGGTAAAACCTAAAGGGAAAGACCTAGCACCAAATTGCATTGGCCATCTGATCTAACTTCTGGAGGCAGTCAAAATGATCCTTAGAATTCTTCCCTACCTTATTCCTGTGCTGAGATACAGGCTGCTCCAACCTGCTGTAAAATGCTTGATTTCGAGAGTGAGCGAAACTAATGAAAACATTGTTGGGGTAAAACCTAAAGGGAAAGACCTAGCACCAAATTCCATTGGCCATCTGATCTAACTTCTGGAGGCAGTCAAAATGATCCTTAGAATTCTTCCCTACCTTATTCCTGTGCTGAGATACAGGCTGCTCCAACCTGCTGTAAAATGCTTGATTTTGAGAGTGATCGAAACTAATGAAAACATTGTTGGGGTAAAACCTAAAGGGAAAGGCCTAGCACCAAATTGCATTGGCCATCTGATCTAACTTCTGGAGGCAGTCAAAATGATCCTTAGAATTCTTCCCTACCTTATTCCTGTGCTGAGATACAGGCTGCTCCAACCTGCTGTAAAATGCTTGATTTCGAGAGTGAGCGAAACTAATGAAAACATTGTTGGGGTAAAACCTAAAGGGAAAGACCTAGCACCAAATACAATTTGCCATCTGATCTAACTTCTGGAGGCAGTCAAAATGATCCTTAGAATTCTTCCCTACCTTATTCCTGTGCTGAGATACAGGCTGCTCCAACCTGCTGTAAAATGCTTGATTTTGAGAGTGATCGAAACTAATGAAAACATTGTTGGGGTAAAACCTAAAGGGAAAGGCCTAGCACCAAATTGCATTGGACATCTGATCTAACTTCTGGAGGCAGTCAAAATGAGTATTTGAATTCTTCCCTACCTTATTCCTGTGCTGAGATACAGGCTGCTCCAACCTGCTGTAAAATGCTTGATTTCGAGAGTGAGCGAAACTAATGAAAAACATTGTTGGGGTAAAACCTAAAGGGAAAGACCTAGCACCAAATTGCATTGGCCATCTGATCTAACTTCTGGAGGCAGTCAAAATGATCCTTAGAATTCTTCCCTACCTTATTCCTGTGCTGAGATACAGGCTGCCTCCAACCTGCTGTAAAATGCTTGATTTTGAGAGTGATCGAAACTAATGAAAACATTGTTGGGGTAAAACCTAAAGGGAAAGGCCTAGCACCAAATTGCATTGGCCATCTGATCTAACTTCTGGAGGCAGTCAAAATGAGTATTTGAATTCTTCCCTACCTTATTCCTGTGCTGAGATACAGGCTGCTCCAACCTGCTGTAAAATGCTTGATTTCGAGAGTGAGCAAAACTAATGAAAACATTGTTGGGGTAAAACCTAAAGGGAAAGGACCTAGCACCAAATACAATTTGCCATCTGATCTAACTTCTGGAGGCAGTCAAAATGATCCTTAGAATTCTTCCCTACCTTATTCCTGTGCTGAGATACAGGCTGCTCCAACCTGCTGTAAAATGCTTGATTTCGAGAGTGAGCGAAACTAATGAAAACATTGTTGGGGTAAAACCTAAAGGGAAAGGCCTAGCACCAAATACAATTTGCCATCTGATCTAACTTCTGGAGGCAGTCAAAATGAGTATTTGAATTCTTCCCTACCTTATTCCTGTGCTGAGATACAGGCTGCTCCAACCTGCTGTAAAATGCTTGATTTCGAGAGTGAGCGAAACTAATGAAAACATTGTTGGGGTAAAACCTAAAGGGAAAGACCTAGCACCAAATTGCATTGGCCATCTGATCTAACTTCTGGAGGCAGTCAAAATGATCCTTAGAATTCTTTCCTACCTTATTCCTGTGCTGAGATACAGGCTGCTCCAACCTGCTGTAAAATGCTTGATTTTGAGAGTGATCGAAACTAATGAAAACTATTGTTGGGGTAAAACCTAAATGGAAAGGCCTAGCACCAAATTGCATTGGCCATCTGATCTAACTTCTGGAGGCGGTCAAAATGATCCTTAGAATTCTTCCCTACCTTATTCCTGTGCTGAGATACAGGCTGCTCCAACCTGCTGTAAAATGCTTGATTTCGAGAGTGAGCGAAACTAATGAAAACATTGTTGGGGTAAAACCTAAAGGGAAAGACCTAGCACCAAATCCAATTTGCCATCTGATCTAACTTCTGGAGGCAGTCAAAATGATCCTTAGAATTCTTCCCTACCTTATTCCTGTGCTGAGATACAGGCTGCTCCAACCTGCTGTAAAATGCTTGATTTCGAGAGTGAGCGAAACTAATGAAAACATTGTTGGGGTAAAACCTAAAGGGAAAGACCTAGCACCAAATACAATTTGCCATCTGATCTAACTTCTGGAGGCAGTCAAAATGATCCTGAGAATTCTTCCCTACCTTATTCCTGTGCTGAGATACAGGGCTGCTCCAACCTGCTGTAAAATGCTGATTTCGAGAGTGAGCGAAACTAATGAAAACATTGTTGGGGTAAAACCTAAAGGGAAAGGCCTAGCACCAAATACAATTTGCCATCTGATCTAACTTCTGGAGGCAGTCAAAATGATCCTTAGAATTCTTCCCTACCTTATTCCTGTGCCTGAGATACAGGCTGCTCCAACCTGCTGTAAAATGCTTGATTTTGGGAGTGATCGAAACTAATGAAAACATTGTTGGGGTAAAACCTAAAGGGAAAGGCCTAGCACCAAATTCCATTGGCCATCTGATCTGGAGGCAGTCAAAATGAGTATTTGAATTCTTCCCTACCTTATTCCTGTGCTGAGATACAGGCTGCTCCAACCTGCTGTAAAATGCTTGATTTCGAGAGTGAGCGAAACTAATGAAAACATTGTTGGGGTAAAACCTAAAGGGAAAGGCCTAGCACCAAATCCAATTTGCCATCTGATCTAACTTCTGGAGGCAGTCAAAATGATCCTTAGAATTCTTCCCTACCCTTATTCCTGTGCTGAGATACAGGCTGCTCCAACCTGCTGTAAAATGCTTGATTTCGAGAGTGAGCGAAACTAATGAAAACATTGTTGGGGTAAAACCTAAAGGGAAAGACCTAGCACCAAATACAATTTGCCATCTGATCTAACTTCTGGAGGCAGTCAAAATGATCCTTAGAATTCTTCCCTACCTTATTCCTGTGCTGAGATTACAGGCTGCTCCAACCTGCTGTAAAATGCTTGATTTCGAGAGTGAGCGAAACTAATGAAAACATTGTTGGGGTAAAACCTAAAGGGAAAGACCTAGCACCAAATACAATTTGCCATCTGATCTAACTTCTGGAGGCAGTCAAAATGATCCTTAGAATTCTTCCCTACCTTATTCCTGTGCTGAGATACAGGCTGCTCCAACCTGCTGTAAAATGCTTGATTTCGAGAGTGAGCGAAACTAATGAAAACACTGTTGGGGTAAAACCTAAAGGGAAAGACCTAGCACCAAATACAATTTGCCATCTGATCTAACTTCTGGAGGCAGTCAAAATGAGTATTTGAATTCTTCCCTACCTTATTCCTGTGCTGAGATACAGGCTGCTCCAACCTGCTGTAAAATGCTTGATTTCGAGAGTGAGCGAAACTAATGAAAACATTGTTGGGGTAAAACCTAAAGGGAAAGACCTAGCACCAAATACAATTTGCCATCTGATCTAACTTCTGGAGGCAGTCAAAATGATCCTTAGAATTCTTCCCTACCTTATTCCTGTGCTGAGATACAGGCTGCTCCAACCTGCTGTAAAATGCTTGATTTCGAGAGTGAGCAAAACTAATGAAAACACTGTTGGGGCAAAACCTAAAGGGAAAGACCTAGCACCAAATACAATTTGCCATCTGATCTAACTTCTGGAGGCAGTCAAAATGATCCTTAGAATTCTTCCCTACCTTATTCCTGTGCTGAGATACAGGCTGCTCCAACCTGCTGTAAAATGCTTGATTTCGAGAAGTGAGCGAAACTAATGAAAACATTGTTGGGGTAAAACCTAAAAGGGAAAGACCTAGCACCAAATACAATTTGCCATCTGATCTAACTTCTGGAGGCAGTCAAAATGAGTATTTGAATTCTTCCCTACCTTATTCCTGTGCTGAGATACAGGCTGCTCCAACCTGCTGTAAAATGCTTGATTTCGAGAGTGAGCGAAACTAATGAAAACATTGTTGGGGTAAAACCTAAAGGGAAAGACCTAGCACCAAATACAATTTGCCATCTGATCTAACTTCTGGAGGCAGTCAAAATGAGTATTTGAATTCTTCCCTACCTTATTCCTGTGCTGAGATACAGGCTGCTCCAACCTGCTGTAAAATGCTTGATTTCGAGAGTGAGCGAAACTAATGAAAACATTGTTGGGGTAAAACCTAAAGGGAAAGACCTAGCACCAAATACAATTTGCCATCTGATCTAACTTCTGGAGGCAGTCAAAATGATCCTTAGAATTCTTCCCTACCTTATTCCTGTGCTGAGATACAGGCTGCTCCAACCTGCTGTAAAATTCTTGATTGCGAGAGTGAGCGAAACTAATGAAAACACTGTTGGGGTAAAACCTAAAGGGAAAGACCTAGCACCAAATTCCATTGGCCATCTGATCTAACTTCTGGAGGCAGTCAAAATGAGTATTTGAATTCTTCCCTACCTTATTCCTGTGCTGAGATACAGGCTGCTCCAACCTGCTGTAAAATGCTTGATTTTGAGAGTGAGCGAAACTAATGAAAACATTGTTGGGGTAAAACCTAAAGGGAAAGACCTAGCACCAAATCCAATTTGCCATCTGATCTAACTTCTGGAGGCAGTCAAAATGATCCTTAGAATTCTTCCCTACCTTATTCCTGTGCTGAGATACAGGCTGCTCCAACCTGCTGTAAAATGCTTGATTTCGAGAGTGAGCAAAACTAATGAAAACACTGTTGGGGCAAAACCTAAAGGGAAAGACCTAGCACCAAATACAATTTGCCATCTGATCTAACTTCTGGAGGCAGTCAAAATGAGTATTTGAATTCTTCCCTACCTTATTCCTGTGCTGAGATACAGGCTGCTCCAACCTGCTGTAAAATGCTTGATTTCGAGAGTGAGCGAAACTAATGAAAACATTGTTGGGGTAAAACCTAAAGGGAAAGACCTAGCACCAAATACAATTTGCCATCTGATCTAACTTCTGGAGGCAGTCAAAATGAGTATTTGAATTCTTCCCTACCTTATTCCTGTGCTGAGATACAGGCTGCTCCAACCTGCTGTAAAATGCTTGATTTCGAGAGTGAGCGAAACTAATGAAAACATTATTGGGGTAAAACCTAAAGGGAAAGGCCTAGCACCAAATTGCATTGGCCATCTGATCTAACTTCTGGAGGCAGTCAAAATGAGTATTTGAATTCTTCCCTACCTTATTCCTGTGCTGAGATACAGGGTGCTCCAACCTGCTGTAAAATGCTTGATTTCGAGAGTGAGCGAAACTAATGAAAACATTGTTGGGGTAAAACCTAAAGGGAAAGACCTAGCACCAAATACAATTTGCCATCTGATCTAACTTCTGGAGGCAGTCAAAATGAGTACTTGAATTCTTCCCTACCTTATTCCTGTGCTGAGATACAGGCTGCTCCAACCTGCTGTAAAATGTTTGATTTCGAGAGTGAGCGAAACTAATGAAAACATTGTTGGGGTAAAACCTAAAGGGAAAGACCTAGCACCAAATACAATTTGCCATCTGATCTAACTTCTGGAGGCAGTCAAAATGAGTATTTGAATTCTTCCCTACCTTATTCCTGTGCTGAGATACAGGCTGCTCCAACCTACTGTAAAATGCTTGATTTCGAGAGTGAGCGAAACTAATGAAAACATTGTTGGGGTAAAACCTAAAGTGAAAGACCTAGCACCAAATTGCATTGGCCAGCTGATCTAACTTCTGGAGGCAGTCAAAATGATCCTTAGAATTCTTCCCTACCTTATTCCTGTGCTGAGATACAGGCTGCTCCAACCTGCTGTAAAATGCTTGATTTCGAGAGTGAGCGAAACTAATGAAAACATTGTTGGGGTAAAACCTAAAGGGAAAGACCTAGCACCAAATACAATTTGCCATCTGATCTAACTTCTGGAGGCAGTCAAAATGAGTATTTGAATTCTTCCCTACCTTATTCCTGTGCTGAGATACAGGCTGCTCCAACCTGCTGTAAAATGCTTGATTTCGAGAGTGAGCGAAACTAATGAAAACATTGTTGGGGTAAAACCTAAAGGGAAAGGCCTAGCACCAAATTGCATTGGCCATCTGATCTAACTTCTGGAGGCAGTCAAAATGATCCTTAGAATGCTTCCCTACCTTATTCCTGTGCTGAGATACAGGCTGCTCCAACCTGCTGTAAAATGCTTGATTTCGAGAGTGAGCGAAACTAATGAAAACATTGTTGGGGTAAAACCTAAAGGGAAAGACCTAGCACCAAATCCAATTTGCCATCTGATCTAACTTCTGGAGGCAGTCAAAATGAGTATTTGAATTCTTCCCTACCTTATTCCTGTGCTGAGATACAGGCTGCTCCAACCTGCTGTAAAATGCTTGATTTCGAGAGTGAGCGAAACTAATGAAAACATTGTTGGGGTAAAACCTAAAGGGAAAGACCTAGCACCAAATACAATTTGCCATCAGATCTGACTTCTGGAGGCAGTCAAAATGAGTATTTGAATTCTTCCCTACCTTATTCCTGTGCTGAGATACAGGCTGCTCCAACCTGCTGTAAAATGCTTGATTTCGAGAGTGAGCGAAACTAATGAAAACATTGTTGGGGTAAAACCTAAAGGGAAAGACCTAGCACCAAATACAATTTGCCATCTGATCTAACTTCTGGAGGCAGTCAAAATGATCCTTAGAATTCTTCCCTACCTTATTCCTGTGCTGAGATACAGGCTGCTCCAACCTGCTGTAAAATGCTTGATTTCGAGAGTGAGTGAAGCTAATGAAAACATTGTTGGGGTAAAACCTAAAGGGAAAGGCCTAGCACCAAATACAATTTGCCATCTGATCTAACTTCTGGAGGCAGTCAAAATGAGTATTTGAATTCTTCCCTACCTTATTCCTGTGCTGAGATACAGGCTGCTCCAACCTGCTGTAAAATGCTTGATTTCGAGAGTGAGCGAAACTAATGAAAACATTGTTGGGGTAAAACCTAAAGGGAAAGACCTAGCACCAAATTCCATTGGCCATCTGATCTAACTTCTGGAGGCAGTCAAAATGAGTATTTGAATTCTTCCCTACCTTATTCCTGTGCTGAGATACAGGCTGCTCCAACCTGCTGTAAAATGCTTGATTTCGAGAGTGAGCGAAACTAATGAAAACATTGTTGGGGTAAAACCTAAAGGGAAAGACCTAGCACCAAATTGCATTGGCCATCTGATCTAACTTCTGGAGGCAGTCAAAATGATCCTTAGAATTCTTCCCTACCTTATTCCTGTGCTGAGATACAGGCTGCTCCAACCTGCTGTAAAATGCTTGATTTCGAGAGTGAGCGAAACTAATGAAAACATTGTTGGGGTAAAACCTAAAAGGAAAGGCCTAGCACCAAATTGCATTGGCCATCTGATCTAACTTCTGGAGGCAGTCAAAATGATCCTTAGAATTCTTCCCTACCTTATTCCTGTGCTGAGATACAGGCTGCTCCAACCTGCTGTAAAATGCTTGATTTCGAGAGTGAGCGAAACTAATGAAAACATTGTTGGGGTAAAACCTAAAGGGAAAGACCTAGCACCAAATACAATTTGCCATCTGATCTAACTTCTGGAGGCAGTCAAAATGATCGTTAGAATTCTTCCCTACCTTATTCCTGTGCTGAGATACAGGCTGCTCCAACCTGCTGTAAAATGCTTGATTTCGAGAGTGAGCGAAACTAATGAAAACATTGTTGGGGTAAAACATAAAGGGAAAGACCTGCCACCAAATACAATTTGCCATCTGATCTAACTTCTGGAGGCAGTCAAAATGATCCTTAGAATTCTTCCCTACCTTATTCCTGTGCTGAGATACAGGCTGCTCCAACCTGCTGTAAAATGCTTGATTTCGAGAGTGAGCGAAACTAATGAAAACATTGTTGGGGTAAAACCTAAAGGGAAAGGCCTAGCACCAAATTCCATTGGCCATCTGATCTAACTTCTGGAGGCAGTCAAAATGTGTATTTGAATTCTTCCCTACCTTATTCCTGTGCTGAGATACAGGCTGCTCCAACCTGCTGTAAAATGCTTGATTTCGAGAGTGAGCGAAACTAATGAAAACATTGTTGGGGTAAAACCTAAAGGGAAAGACCTAGCACCAAATACAATTTGCCATCTGATCTAACTTCTGGAGGCAGTCAAAATGAGTATTTGAATTCTTCCCTACCTTATTCCTGTGCTGAGATACAGGCTGCTCCAACCTGCTGTAAAATGCTTGATTTCGAGAGTGAGTGAAACTAATGAAAACATTGTTGGGGTAAAACCTAAAGGGAAAGACCTAGCACCAAATTCCATTGGCCATCTGATCTAACTTCTGGAGGCAGTCAAAATGATCCTTAGAATTCTTCCCTACCTTATTCCTGTGCTGAGATACAGGCTGCTCCAACCTGCTGTAAAATGCTTGATTTCGAGAGTGAGTGAAACTAATGAAAACATTGTTGGGGTAAAACCTAAAGGGAAAGACCTAGCACCAAATTGCATTGGCCATCTGATCTAACTTCTGGAGGCAGTCAAAATGATCCTTAGAATTCTTCCCTACCTTATTCCTGTGCTGAGATACAGGCTGCTCCAACCTGCTGTAAAATGCTTGATTTCGAGAGTGAGCGAAACTAATGAAAACATTGTTGGGGTAAAACCTAAAGGGAAAGGCCTAGCACCAAATTGCATTGGCCATCTGATCTAACTTCTGGAGGCAGTCAAAATGATCCTTAGAATTCTTCCCTACCTTATTCCTGTGCTGAGATACAGGCTGCTCCAACCTGCTGTAAAATGCTTGATTTCGAGAGTGAGCGAAACTAATGAAAACATTGTTGGGGTAAAACCTAAAGGGAAAGACCTAGCACCAAATACAATTTGCCATCTGATCTAACTTCTGGAGGCAGTCAAAATGATCCTTAGAATTCTTCCCTACCTTATTCCTGTGCTGAGATACAGGCTGCTCCAACCTGCTGTAAAATGCTCGATTTCGAGAGTGAGCGAAACTAATGAAAACATTGTTGGGGTAAAACCTAAAAGGAAAGGCCTAGCACCAAATTGCATTGGCCATCTGATCTAACTTCTGGAGGCAGTCAAAATGAGTATTTGAATTCTTCCCTACCTTATTCCTGTGCTGAGATACAGGCTGCTCCAACCTGCTGTAAAATGCTTGATTTCGAGAGTGAGCGAAACTAATGAAAACATTGTTGGGGTTAAACCTAAAGGGAAATGCCTAGCACCAAATACAATTTGCCATCTGATCTAACTTCTGGAGGCAGTCAAAATGATCCTTAGAATTCTTCCCTACCTTATTCCTGTGCTGAGATACAGGCTGCTCCAACCTGCTGTAAAATGCTTGATTTCGAGAGTGAGCGAAACTAATGAAAACATTGTTGGGGTAAAACCTAAAGTGAAAGGCCTAGCACCAAATACAATTTGCCATCTGATCTAACTTCTGGAGGCAGTCAAAATGATCCTTAGAATTCTTCCCTACCTTATTCCTGTGCTGAGATACAGGCTGCTCCAACCTGCTGTAAAATGCTTGATTTCGAGAGTGAGCGAAACTAATGAAAACATTGTTGGGGTAAAACCTAAAGGGAAAGGCCTAGCACCAAATACAATTTGCCATCTGATCTAACTTCTGGAGGCAGTCAAAATGTGTATTTGAATTCTTCCCTACCTTATTCCTGTGCTGAGATACAGGCTGCTCCAACCTGCTGTAAAATGCTTGATTTCGAGAGTGAGCGAAACTAATGAAAACATTGTTGGGGTAAAACCTAAAGGGAAAGACCTAGCACCAAATACAATTTGCCATCTGATCTAACTTCTGGAGGCAGTCAAAATGTGTATTTGAATTCTTCCCTACCTTATTCCTGTGCTGAGATACAGGCTGCTCCAACCTGCTGTAAAATGCTTGATTTCGAGAGTGAGCGAAACTAATGAAAACATTGTTGGGGTAAAACCTAAAGGGAAAGACCTAGCACCAAATACAATTTGCCATCTGATCTAACTTCTGGAGGCAGTCAAAATGAGTATTTGAATTCTTCCCTACCTTATTCCTGTGCTGAGATACAGGCTGCTCCAACCTGCTGTAAAATGCTTGATTTCGAGAGTGAGTGAAACTAATGAAAACATTGTTGGGGTAAAACCTAAAGGGAAAGACCTAGCACCAAATTCCATTGGCCATCTGATCTAACTTCTGGAGGCAGTCAAAATGATCCTTAGAATTCTTCCCTACCTTATTCCTGTGCTGAGATACAGGCTGCTCCAACCTGCTGTAAAATGCTTGATTTCGAGAGTGAGCGAAACTAATGAAAACATTGTTGGGGTAAAACCTAAAGGGAAAGGCCTAGCACCAAATTGCATTGGCCATCTGATCTAACTTCTGGAGGCAGTCAAAATGATCCTTAGAATTCTTCCCTACCTTATTCCTGTGCTGAGATACAGGCTGCTCCAACCTGCTGTAAAATGCTTGATTTCGAGAGTGAGCGAAACTAATGAAAACATTGTTGGGGTAAAACCTAAAGGGAAAGACCTAGCACCAAATACAATTTGCCATCTGATCTAACTTCTGGAGGCAGTCAAAATGTGTATTTGAATTCTTCCCTACCTTATTCCTGTGCTGAGATACAGGCTGCTCCAACCTGCTGTAAAATGCTTGATTTCGAGAGTGAGCGAAACTAATGAAAACATTGTTGGGGTAAAACCTAAAGGGAAAGACCTAGCACCAAATACAATTTGCCATCTGATCTAACTTCTGGAGGCAGTCAAAATGAGTATTTGAATTCTTCCCTACCTTATTCCTGTGCTGAGATACAGGCTGCTCCAACCTGCTGTAAAATGCTTGATTTCGAGAGTGAGTGAAACTAATGAAAACATTGTTGGGGTAAAACCTAAAGGGAAAGACCTAGCACCAAATACAATTTGCCATCTGATCTAACTTCTGGAGGCAGTCAAAATGATCCTTAGAATTCTTCCCTACCTTATTCCTGTGCTGAGATACAGGCTGCTCCAACCTGCTGTAAAATGCTTGATTTCGAGAGTGAGCGAAACTAATGAAAACATTGTTGGGGTAAAACCTAAAGGGAAAGGCCTAGCACCAAATTGCATTGGCCATCTGATCTAACTTCTGGAGGCAGTCAAAATGATCCTTAGAATTCTTCCCTACCTTATTCCTGTGCTGAGATACAGGCTGCTCCAACCTGCTGTAAAATGCTTGATTTCGAGAGTGAGCGAAACTAATGAAAACATTGTTGGGGTAAAACCTAAAGGGAAAGGCCTAGCACCAAATTGCATTGGCCATCTGATCTAACTTCTGGAGGCAGTCAAAATGAGTATTTGAATTCTTCCCTACCTTATTCCTGTGCTGAGATACAGGCTGCTCCAACCTGCTGTAAAATGCTTGATTTCGAGAGTGAGCGAAACTAATGAAAACATTGTTGGGGTAAAACCTAAAGGGAAAGGCCTAGCACCAAATTGCATTGGCCATCTGATCTAACTTCTGGAGGCAGTCAAAATGAGTATTTGAATTCTTCCCTACCTTATTCCTGTGCTGAGATACAGGTTGCTCCAACCTGTTGTAAAATGATTGATTTCGAGAGTGAGCGAAACTAATGAAAACATTGTTGGGGTAAAACCTAAAGGGAAAGACCTAGCACCAAATCCAATTTGCCATCTGATCTAACTTCTGGAGGCAGTCAAAATGATCCTTAGAATTCTTCCCTACCTTATTCCTGTGCTGAGATACAGGCTGCTCCAACCTGCTGTAAAATGCTTGATTTCGAGAGTGAGCGAAACTAATGAAAACATTGTTGGGGTAAAACCTAAAGTGAAAGGCCTAGCACCAAATACAATTTGCCATCTGATCTAACTTCTGGAGGCAGTCAAAATGATCCTTAGAATTCTTCCCTACCTTATTCCTGTGCTGAGATACAGGCTGCTCCAACCTGCTGTAAAATGCTTGATTTCGAGAGTGAGCGAAACTAATGAAAACATTGTTGGGGTAAAACCTAAAGGGAAAGGCCTAGCACCAAATACAATTTGCCATCTGATCTAACTTCTGGAGGCAGTCAAAATGTGTATTTGAATTCTTCCCTACCTTATTCCTGTGCTGAGATACAGGCTGCTCCAACCTGCTGTAAAATGCTTGATTTCGAGAGTGAGCGAAACTAATGAAAACATTGTTGGGGTAAAACCTAAAGGGAAAGGCCTAGCACCAAATACAATTTGCCATCTGATCTAACTTCTGGAGGCAGTCAAAATGAGTATTTGAATTCTTCCCTACCTTATTCCTGTGCTGAGATACAGGCTGCTCCAACCTGCTGTAAAATGCTTGATTTCGAGAGTGAGCGAAACTAATGAAAACATTGTTGGGGTAAAACCTAAAGGGAAAGGCCTAGCACCAAATTGCATTGGCCATCTGATCTAACTTCTGGAGGCAGTCAAAATGTGTATTTGAATTCTTCCCTACCTTATTCCTGTGCTGAGATACAGGCTGCTCCAACCTGCTGTAAAATGCTTGATTTCGAGAGTGAGCGAAACTAATGAAAACATTGTTGGGGTAAAACCTAAAGGGAAAGACCTAGCACCAAATACAATTTGCCATCTGATCTAACTTCTGCAGGCAGTCAAAATGAGTATTTGAATTCTTCCCTACCTTATTCCTGTGCTGAGATACAGGCTGCTCCAACCTGCTGTAAAATGCTTGATTTCGAGAGTGAGTGAAACTAATGAAAACATTGTTGGGGTAAAACCTAAAGGGAAAGACCTAGCACCAAATTCCATATGCCATCTGATCTAACTTCTGGAGGCAGTCAAAATGATCCTTAGAATTCTTCCCTACCTTATTCCTGTGCTGAGATACAGGCTGCTCCAACCTGCTGTAAAATGCTTGATTTCGAGAGTGAGCGAAACTAATGAAAACATTGTTGGGGTAAAACCTAAAGGGAAAGGCCTAGCACCAAATTGCATTGGCCATCTGATCTAACTTCTGGAGGCAGTCAAAATGATCCTTAGAATTCTTCCCTACCTTATTCCTGTGCTGAGATACAGGCTGCTCCAACCTGCTGTAAAATGCTTGATTTCGAGAGTGAGCGAAACTAATGAAAACATTGTTGGGGTAAAACCTAAAGGGAAAGGCCTAGCACCAAATTGCATTGGCCATCTGATCTAACTTCTGGAGGCAGTCAAAATGATCCTTAGAATTCTTCCCTACCTTATTCCTGTGCTGAGATACAGGCTGCTCCAACCTGCTGTAAAATGCTTGATTTCGAGAGTGAGCGAAACTAATGAAAACATTGTTGGGGTAAAACCTAAAGGGAAAGACCTAGCACCAAATCCAATTTGCCATCTGATCTAACTTCTGGAGGCAGTCAAAATGATCCTTAGAATTCTTCCCTACCTTATTCCTGTGCTGAGATACAGGCTGCTCCAACCTGCTGTAAAATGCTTGATTTCGAGAGTGAGCGAAACTAATGAAAACATTGTTGGGGTAAAACCTAAAGGGAAAGGCCTAGCACCAAATTGCATTGGCCATCTGATCTAACTTCTGGAGGCAGTCAAAATGATCCTTAGAATTCTTCCCTACCTTATTCCTGTGCTGAGATACAGGCTGCTCCAACCTGCTGTAAAATGCTTGATTTCGAGAGTGAGCGAAACTAATGAAAACATTGTTGGGGTAAAACCTAAAGGGAAAGACCAAGCACCAAATCCAATTTGCCATCTGATCTAACTTCTGGAGGCAGTCAAAATGATCCTTAGAATTCTTCCCTACCTTATTCCTGTGCTGAGATACAGGCTGCTCCAACCTGCTGTAAAATGCTTGATTTCGAGAGTGAGCGAAACTAATGAAAACATTGTTGGGGTAAAACCTAAAAGGAAAGGCCTAGCACCAAATTGCATTGGCCATCTGATCTAACTTCTGGAGGCAGTCAAAATGAGTATTTGAATTCTTCCCTACCTTATTCCTGTGCTGAGATACAGGTTGCTCCAACCTGTTGTAAAATGCTTGATTTCGAGAGTGAGCGAAACTAATGAAAACATTGTTGGGGTAAAACCTAAAGGGAAAGACCTAGCACCAAATACAATTTGCCATCTGATCTAACTTCTGGAGGCAGTCAAAATGATCCTTAGAATTCTTCCCTACCTTATTCCTGTGCTGAGATACAGGCTGCTCCAACCTGCTGTAAAATGCTTGATTTCGAGAGTGAGCGAAACTAATGAAAACATTGTTGGGGTAAAACCTAAAGTGAAAGGCCTAGCACCAAATACAATTTGCCATCTGATCTAACTTCTGGAGGCAGTCAAAATGATCCTTAGAATTCTTCCCTACCTTATTCCTGTGCTGAGATACAGGCTGCTCCAACCTGCTGTAAAATGCTTGATTTCGAGAGTGAGCGAAACTAATGAAAACATTGTTGGGGTAAAACCTAAAGGGAAAGGCCTAGCACCAAATACAATTTGCCATCTGATCTAACTTCTGGAGGCAGTCAAAATGTGTATTTGAATTCTACCCTACCTTATTCCTGTGCTGAGATACAGGCTGCTCCAACCTGCTGTAAAATGCTTGATTTCGAGAGTGAGCGAAACTAATGAAAACATTGTTGGGGTAAAACCTAAAGGGAAAGACCTAGCACCAAATCCAATTTGCCATCTGATCTAACTTCTGGAGGCAGTCAAAATGATCCTTAGAATTCTTCCCTACCTTATTCCTGTGCTGAGATACAGGCTGCTCCAACCTGCTGTAAAATGCTTGATTTCGAGAGTGAGCGAAACTAATGAAAACATTGTTGGGGTAAAACCTAAAAGGAAAGGCCTAGCACCAAATTGCATTGGCCATCTGATCTAACTTCTGGAGGCAGTCAAAATGAGTATTTGAATTCTTCCCTACCTTATTCCTGTGCTGAGATACAGGTTGCTCCAACCTGTTGTAAAATGCTTGATTTCGAGAGTGAGCGAAACTAATGAAAACATTGTTGGGGTAAAACGTAAAGGGAAAGACCTAGCACCAAATACAATTTGCCATCTGATCTAACTTCTGGAGGCAGTCAAAATGATCCTTAGAATTCTTCCCTACCTTATTCCTGTGCTGAGATACAGGCTGCTCCAACCTGCTGTAAAATGCTTGATTTCGAGAGTGAGCGAAACTAATGAAAACATTGTTGGGGTAAAACCTAAAGTGAAAGGCCTAGCACCAAATACAATTTGCCATCTGATCTAACTTCTGGAGGCAGTCAAAATGATCCTTAGAATTCTTCCCTACCTTATTCCTGTGCTGAGATACAGGCTGCTCCAACCTGCTGTAAAATGCTTGATTTCGAGAGTGAGCGAAACTAATGAAAACATTGTTGGGGTAAAACCTAAAGGGAAAGGCCTAGCACCAAATTGCATTGGCCATCTGATCTAACTTCTGGAGGCAGTCAAAATGATCCTTAGAATTCTTCCCTACCTTATTCCTGTGCTGAGATACAGGCTGCTCCAACCTGCTGTAAAATGCTTGATTTCGAGAGTGAGCGAAACTAATGAAAACATTGTTGGGGTAAAACCTAAAGGGAAAGACCTAGCACCAAATTCCATTGGCCATCTGATCTAACTTCTGGAGGCAGTCAAAATGATCCTTAGAATTCTTCCCTACCTTATTCCTGTGCTGAGATACAGGCTGCTCCAACCTGCTGTAAAATGCTTGATTTCGAGAGTGAGCGAAACTAATGAAAACATTGTTGGGGTAAAACCTAAAGGGAAAGGCCTAGCACCAAATTGCATTGGCCATCTGATCTAACTTCTGGAGGCAGTCAAAATGATCCTTAGAATTCTTCCCTACCTTATTCCTGTGCTGAGATACAGGCTGCTCCAACCTGCTGTAAAATGCTTGATTTCGAGAGTGAGCGAAACTAATGAAAACATTGTTGGGGTAAAACCTAAAGGGAAAGACCTAGCACCAAATCCAATTTGCCATCTGATCTAACTTCTGGAGGCAGTCAAAATGATCCTTAGAATTCTTCCCTACCTTATTCCTGTGCTGAGATACAGGCTGCTCCAACCTGCTGTAAAATGCTTGATTTAGAGAGTGAGCGAAACTAATGAAAACATTGTTGGGGTAAAACCTAAAGGGAAAGGCCTAGCACCAAATACAATTTGCCATCTGATCTAACTTCTGGAGGCAGTCAAAATGAGTATTTGAATTCTTCCCTACCTTATTCCTGTGCTGAGATACAGGCTGCTCCAACCTGCTGTAAAATGCTTGATTTCGAGAGTGAGCGAAACTAATGAAAACATTGTTGGGGTAAAACCTAAAGGGAAAGACCTAGCACCAAATACAATTTGCCATCTGATCTAACTTCTGGAGGCAGTCAAAATGATCCTTAGAATTCTTCCCTACCTTATTCCTGTGCTGAGATACAGGCTGCTCCAACCTGCTGTAAAATGCTTGATTTCGAGAGTGAGCGAAACTAATGAAAACATTGTTGGGGTAAAACCTAAAGGGAAAGACCTAGCACCAAATTCCATTGGCCATCTGATCTAACTTCTGGAGGCAGTCAAAATGATCCTTAGAATTCTTCCCTACCTTATTCCTGTGCTGAGATACAGGCTGCTCCAACCTGCTGTAAAATGCTTGATTTCGAGAGTGAGCGAAACTAATGAAAACATTGTTGGGGTAAAACCTAAAGGGAAAGGCCTAGCACCAAATCCAATTTGCCATCTGATCTAACTTCTGGAGGCAGTCAAAATGATCCTTAGAATTCTTCCCTACCTTATTCCTGTGCTGAGATACAGGCTGCTCCAACCTGCTGTAAAATGCTTGATTTCGAGAGTGAGCGAAACTAATGAAAACATTGTTGGGGTAAAACCTAAAGGGAAAGGCCTAGCACCAAATTGCATTGGCCATCTGATCTAACTTCTGGAGGCAGTCAAAATGATCCTTAGAATTCTTCCCTACCTTATTCCTGTGCTGAGATACAGGCTGCTCCAACCTGCTGTAAAATGCTTGATTTCGAGAGTGAGCGAAACTAATGAAAACATTGTTGGGGTAAAACCTAAAGGGAAAGACCTAGCACCAAATTCCATTGGCCATCTGATCTAACTTCTGGAGGCAGTCAAAATGGTCCTTAGAATTCTTCCCTACCTTATTCCTGTGCTGAGATACAGGCTGCTCCAACCTGCTGTAAAATGCTTGATTTCGAGAGTGAGCGAAACTAATGAAAACATTGTTGGGGTAAAACCTAAAGGGAAAGACCTAGCACCAAATACAATTTGCCATCTGATCTAACTTCTGGAGGCAGTCAAAATGGTCCTTAGAATTCTTCCCTACCTTATTCCTGTGCTGAGATACAGGCTGCTCCAACCTGCTGTAAAATGCTTGATTTCGAGAGTGAGCGAAACTAATGAAAACATTGTTGGGGTAAAACCTAAAGGGAAAGGCCTAGCACCAAATTGCATTGGCCATCTGATCTAACTACTGGAGGCAGTCAAAATGATCCTTAGAATTCTTCCCTACCTTATTCTTGTGCTGAGATACAGGCTGCTCCAACCTGCTGTAAAATGCTTGATTTCGAGAGTGAGCGAAACTAATGAAAACATTGTTGGGGTAAAACGTAAAGGGAAAGACCTAGCACCAAATACAATTTGCCATCTGATCTAACTTCTGGAGGCAGTCAAAATGATCCTTAGAATTCTTCCCTACCTTATTCCTGTGCTGAGATACAGGCTGCTCCAACCTGCTGTAAAATGCTTGATTTCGAGAGTGAGCGAAACTAATGAAAACATTGTTGGGGTAAAACCTAAAGGGAAAGACCTAGCACCAAATACAATTTGCCATCTGATCTAACTTCTGGAGGCAGTCAAAATGATCCTTAGAATTCTTCCCTACCTTATTCCTGTGCTGAGATACAGGCTGCTCCAACCTGCTGTAAAATGCTTGATTTCGAGAGTGAGCGAAACTAATGAAAACATTGTTGGGGTAAAACCTAAAGGGAAAGGCCTAGCACCAAATTGCATTGGCCATCTGATCTAACTTCTGGAGGCAGTCAAAATGATCCTTAGAATTCTTCCCTACCTTATTCCTGTGCTGAGATACAGGCTGCTCCAACCTGCTGTAAAATGCTTGATTTCGAGAGTGAGCGAAACTAATGAAAACATTGTTGGGGTAAAACATAAAGGGAAAGACCTAGCACCAAATACAATTTGCCATCTGATCTAACTTCTGGAGGCAGTCAAAATGATCCTTAGAATTCTTCCCTACCTTATTCCTGTGCTGAGATACAGGCTGCTCCAACCTGCTGTAAAATGCTTGATTTCGAGAGTGAGCAAAACTAATGAAAACATTGTTGGGGTAAAACCTAAAGGGAAAGACCTAGCACCAAATACAATTTGCCATCAGATCTAACTTCTGGAGGCAGTCAAAATGGTCCTTAGAATTCTTCCCTACCTTATTCCTGTGCTGAGATACAGGCTGCTCCAACCTGCTGTAAAATGCTTGATTTCGAGAGTGATCGAAACTAATGAAAACATTGTTGGGGTAAAACCTAAAGGGAAAGACCTAGCACCAAATACAATTTGCCATCTGATCTAACTTCTGGAGGCAGTCAAAATGATCCTTAGAATTCTTCCCTACCTTATTCCTGTGCTGAGATACAGGCTGCTCCAACCTGCTGTAAAATGCTTGATTTCGAGAGTGAGCGAAACTAATGAAAACATTGTTGGGGTAAAACCTAAAGGGAAAGACCTAGCACCAAATACAATTTGCCATCTGATCTAACTTCTGGAGGCAGTCAAAATGATCCTTAGAATTCTTCCCTACCTTATTCCTGTGCTGAGATACAGGCTGCTCCAACCTGCTGTAAAATGCTTGATTTCGAGAGTGAGCGAAACTAATGAAAACATTGTTGGGGTAAAACCTAAAGGGAAAGGCCTAGCACCAAATTGCATTGGCCATCTGATCTAACTTCTGGAGGCAGTCAAAATGATCCTTAGAATTCTTCCCTACCTTATTCCTGTGCTGAGATACAGGCTGCTCCAACCTGCTGTAAAATGCTTGATTTCGAGAGTGAGCGAAACTAATGAAAACATTGTTGGGGTAAAACCTAAAGGGAAAGGCCTAGCACCAAATTGCATTGGCCATCTGATCTAACTTCTGGAGGCAGTCAAAATGATCCTTAGAATTCTTCCCTACCTTATTCCTGTGCTGAGATACAGGCTGCTCCAACCTGCTGTAAAATGCTTGATTTCGAGAGTGAGCGAAACTAATGAAAACATTGTTGGGGTAAAACATAAAGGGAAAGACCTAGCACCAAATACAATTTGCCATCTGATCTAACTTCTGGAGGCAGTCAAAATGATCCTTAGAATTCTTCCCTACCTTATTCCTGTGCTGAGATACAGGCTGCTCCAACCTGCTGTAAAATGCTTGATTTCGAGAGTGAGCGAAACTAATGAAAACATTGTTGGGGTAAAACCTAAAGGGAAAGACCTAGCACCAAATACAATTTGCCATCTGATCTAACTTCTGGAGGCAGTCAAAATGATCCTTAGAATTCTTCCCTACCTTATTCCTGTGCTGAGATACAGGCTGCTCCAACCTGCTGTAAAATGCTTGATTTCGAGAGTGAGCGAAACTAATGAAAACATTGTTGGGGTAAAACCTAAAGGGAAAGGCCTAGCACCAAATTGCATTGGCCATCTGATCTAACTTCTGGAGGCAGTCAAAATGATCCTTAGAATTCTTCCCTACCTTATTCCTGTGCTGAGATACAGGCTGCTCCAACCTGCTGTAAAATGCTTGATTTCGAGAGTGAGCGAAACTAATGAAAACATTGTTGGGGTAAAACCTAAAGGGAAAGACCTAGCACCAAATACAATTTGCCATCTGATCTAACTTCTGGAGGCAGTCAAAATGATCCTTAGAATTCTTCCCTACCTTATTCCTGTGCTGAGATACAGGCTGCTCCAACCTGCTGTAAAATGCTTGATTTCGAGAGTGAGCGAAACTAATGAAAACATTGTTGGGGTAAAACCTAAAGGGAAAGACCTAGCACCAAATACAATTTGCCATCAGATCTAACTTCTGGAGGCAGTCAAAATGGTCCTTAGAATTCTTCCCTACCTTATTCCTGTGCTGAGATACAGGCTGCTCCAACCTGCTGTAAAATGCTTGATTTCGAGAGTGAGCGAAACTAATGAAAACATTGTTGGGGTAAAACCTAAAGGGAAAGACCTAGCACCAAATCCAATTTGCCATCTGATCTAACTTCTGGAGGCAGTCAAAATGATCCTTAGAATTCTTCCCTACCTTATTCCTGTGCTGAGATACAGGCTGCTCCAACCTGCTGTAAAATGCTTGATTTCGAGAGTGAGCGAAACTAATGAAAACATTGTTGGGGTAAAACCTAAAGGGAAAGACCTAGCACCAAATACAATTTGCCATCTGATCTAACTTCTGGAGGCAGTCAAAATGAGTATTTGAATTCTTCCCTACCTTATTCCTGTGCTGAGATACAGGCTGCTCCAACCTGCTGTAAAATGCTTGATTTCGAGAGTGAGTGAAACTAATGAAAACATTGTTGGGGTAAAACCTAAAGGGAAAGACCTAGCACCAAATTCCATTGGCCATCTGATCTAACTTCTGGAGGCAGTCAAAATGATCCTTAGAATTCTTCCCTACCTTATTCCTGTGCTGAGATACAGGCTGCTCCAACCTGCTGTAAAATGCTTGATTTCGAGAGTGAGCGAAACTAATGAAAACATTGTTGGGGTAAAACCTAAAGGGAAAGGCCTAGCACCAAATTGCATTGGCCATCTGATCTAACTTCTGGAGGCAGTCAAAATGATCCTTAGAATTCTTCCCTACCTTATTCCTGTGCTGAGATACAGGCTGCTCCAACCTGCTGTAAAATGCTTGATTTCGAGAGTGAGCGAAACTAATGAAAACATTGTTGGGGTAAAACCTAAAGGGAAAGACCTAGCACCAAATCCAATTTGCCATCTGATCTAACTTCTGGAGGCAGTCAAAATGATCCTTAGAATTCTTCCCTACCTTATTCCTGTGCTGAGATACAGGCTGCTCCAACCTGCTGTAAAATGCTTGATTTCGAGAGTGAGCGAAACTAATGAAAACATTGTTGGGGTAAAACCTAAAGGGAAAGGCCTAGCACCAAATTGCATTGGCCATCTGATCTAACTTCTGGAGGCAGTCAAAATGAGCCTTAGAATTCTTCCCTACCTTATTCCTGTGCTGAGATACAGGCTGCTCCAACCTGCTGTAAAATGCTTGATTTCGAGAGTGAGCGAAACTAATGAAAACATTGTTGGGGTAAAACCTAAAGGGAAAGACCTAGCACCAAATACAATTTGCCATCAGATCTAACTTCTGGAGGCAGTCAAAATGGTCCTTAGAATTCTTCCCTACCTTATTCCTGTGCTGAGATACAGGCTGCTCCAACCTGCTGTAAAATGCTTGATTTCGAGAGTGAGCGAAACTAATGAAAACATTGTTGGGGTAAAACCTAAAGGGAAAGACCTAGCACCAAATCCAATTTGCCATCTGATCTAACTTCTGGAGGCAGTCAAAATGATCCTTAGAATTCTTCCCTACCTTATTCCTGTGCTGAGATACAGGCTGCTCCAACCTGCTGTAAAATGCTTGATTTCGAGAGTGAGCGAAACTAATGAAAACATTGTTGGGGTAAAACCTAAAGGGAAAGACCTAGCACCAAATACAATTTGCCATCTGATCTAACTTCTGGAGGCAGTCAAAATGAGTATTTGAATTCTTCCCTACCTTATTCCTGTGCTGAGATACAGGCTGCTCCAACCTGCTGTAAAATGCTTGATTTCGAGAGTGAGTGAAACTAATGAAAACATTGTTGGGGTAAAACCTAAAGGGAAAGACCTAGCACCAAATTCCATTGGCCATCTGATCTAACTTCTGGAGGCAGTCAAAATGATCCTTAGAATTCTTCCCTACCTTATTCCTGTGCTGAGATACAGGCTGCTCCAACCTGCTGTAAAATGCTTGATTTCGAGAGTGAGCGAAACTAATGAAAACATTGTTGGGGTAAAACCTAAAGGGAAAGGCCTAGCACCAAATTGCATTGGCCATCTGATCTAACTTCTGGAGGCAGTCAAAATGATCCTTAGAATTCTTCCCTACCTTATTCCTGTGCTGAGATACAGGCTGCTCCAACCTGCTGTAAAATGCTTGATTTCGAGAGTGAGCGAAACTAATGAAAACATTGTTGGGGTAAAACCTAAAGGGAAAGACCTAGCACCAAATCCAATTTGCCATCTGATCTAACTTCTGGAGGCAGTCAAAATGATCCTTAGAATTCTTCCCTACCTTATTCCTGTGCTGAGATACAGGCTGCTCCAACCTGCTGTAAAATGCTTGATTTCGAGAGTGAGCGAAACTAATGAAAACATTGTTGGGGTAAAACCTAAAGGGAAAGGCCTAGCACCAAATACAATTTGCCATCTGATCTAACTTCTGGAGGCAGTCAAAATGAGTATTTGAATTCTTCCCTACCTTATTCCTGTGCTGAGATACAGGCTGCTCCAACCTGCTGTAAAATGCTTGATTTCGAGAGTGAGCGAAACTAATGAAAACATTGTTGGGGTAAAACCTAAAGGGAAAGACCTAGCACCAAATACAATTTGCCATCTGATCTAACTTCTGGAGGCAGTCAAAATGATCCTTAGAATTCTTCCCTACCTTATTCCTGTGCTGAGATACAGGCTGCTCCAACCTGCTGTAAAATGCTTGATTTCGAGAGTGAGCGAAACTAATGAAAACATTGTTGGGGTAAAACCTAAAGGGAAAGACCTAGCACCAAATTCCATTGGCCATCTGATCTAACTTCTGGAGGCAGTCAAAATGATCCTTAGAATTCTTCCCTACCTTATTCCTGTGCTGAGATACAGGCTGCTCCAACCTGCTGTAAAATGCTTGATTTCGAGAGTGAGCGAAACTAATGAAAACATTGTTGGGGTAAAACCTAAAGGGAAAGGCCTAGCACCAAATCCAATTTGCCATCTGATCTAACTTCTGGAGGCAGTCAAAATGATCCTTAGAATTCTTCCCTACCTTATTCCTGTGCTGAGATACAGGCTGCTCCAACCTGCTGTAAAATGCTTGATTTCGAGAGTGAGCGAAACTAATGAAAACATTGTTGGGGTAAAACCTAAAGGGAAAGGCCTAGCACCAAATTGCATTGGCCATCTGATCTAACTTCTGGAGGCAGTCAAAATGATCCTTAGAATTCTTCCCTACCTTATTCCTGTGCTGAGATACAGGCTGCTCCAACCTGCTGTAAAATGCTTGATTTCGAGAGTGAGCGAAACTAATGAAAACATTGTTGGGGTAAAACCTAAAGGGAAAGACCTAGCACCAAATTCCATTGGCCATCTGATCTAACTTCTGGAGGCAGTCAAAATGGTCCTTAGAATTCTTCCCTACCTTATTCCTGTGCTGAGATACAGGCTGCTCCAACCTGCTGTAAAATGCTTGATTTCGAGAGTGAGCGAAACTAATGAAAACATTGTTGGGGTAAAACCTAAAGGGAAAGACCTAGCACCAAATACAATTTGCCATCTGATCTAACTTCTGGAGGCAGTCAAAATGGTCCTTAGAATTCTTCCCTACCTTATTCCTGTGCTGAGATACAGGCTGCTCCAACCTGCTGTAAAATGCTTGATTTCGAGAGTGAGCGAAACTAATGAAAACATTGTTGGGGTAAAACCTAAAGGGAAAGGCCTAGCACCAAATTGCATTGGCCATCTGATCTAACTACTGGAGGCAGTCAAAATGATCCTTAGAATTCTTCCCTACCTTATTCTTGTGCTGAGATACAGGCTGCTCCAACCTGCTGTAAAATGCTTGATTTCGAGAGTGAGCGAAACTAATGAAAACATTGTTGGGGTAAAACGTAAAGGGAAAGACCTAGCACCAAATACAATTTGCCATCTGATCTAACTTCTGGAGGCAGTCAAAATGATCCTTAGAATTCTTCCCTACCTTATTCCTGTGCTGAGATACTGGCTGCTCCAACTTGCTGTAAAATGCTTGATTTCGAGAGTGAGCGAAACTAATGAAAACATTGTTGGGGTAAAACCTAAAGGGAAAGACCTAGCACCAAATACAATTTGCCATCTGATCTAACTTCTGGAGGCAGTCAAAATGATCCTTAGAATTCTTCCCTACCTTATTCCTGTGCTGAGATACAGGCTGCTCCAACCTGCTGTAAAATGCTTGATTTCGAGAGTGAGCGAAACTAATGAAAACATTGTTGGGGTAAAACCTAAAGGGAAAGGCCTAGCACCAAATTGCATTGGCCATCTGATCTAACTTCTGGAGGCAGTCAAAATGATCCTTAGAATTCTTCCCTACCTTATTCCTCTGCTGAGATACAGGCTGCTCCAACCTGCTGTAAAATGCTTGATTTCGAGAGTGAGCGAAACTAATGAAAACATTGTTGGGGTAAAACATAAAGGGAAAGACCTAGCACCAAATACAATTTGCCATCTGATCTAACTTCTGGAGGCAGTCAAAATGATCCTTAGAATTCTTCCCTACCTTATTCCTGTGCTGAGATACAGGCTGCTCCAACCTGCTGTAAAATGCTTGATTTCGAGAGTGAGCGAAACTAATGAAAACATTGTTGGGGTAAAACCTAAAGGGAAAGACCTAGCACCAAATACAATTTGCCATCAGATCTAACTTCTGGAGGCAGTCAAAATGGTCCTTAGAATTCTTCCCTACCTTATTCCTGTGCTGAGATACAGGCTGCTCCAACCTGCTGTAAAATGCTTGATTTCGAGAGTGAGCGAAACTAATGAAAACATTGTTGGGGTAAAACCTAAAGGGAAAGACCTAGCACCAAATACAATTTGCCATCTGATCTAACTTCTGGAGGCAGTCAAAATGATCCTTAGAATTCTTCCCTACCTTATTCCTGTGCTGAGATACAGGCTGCTCCAACCTGCTGTAAAATGCTTGATTTCGAGAGTGAGCGAAACTAATGAAAACATTGTTGGGGTAAAACCTAAAGGGAAAGACCTAGCACCAAATACAATTTGCCATCTGATCTAACTTCTGGAGGCAGTCAAAATGATCCTTAGAATTCTTCCCTACCTTATTCCTGTGCTGAGATACAGGCTGCTCCAACCTGCTGTAAAATGCTTGATTTCGAGAGTGAGCGAAACTAATGAAAACATTGTTGGGGTAAAACCTAAAGGGAAAGACCTAGCACCAAATACAATTTGCCATCTGATCTAACTTCTGGAGGCAGTCAAAATGATCCTTAGAATTCTTCCCTACCTTATTCCTGTGCTGAGATACAGGCTGCTCCAACCTGCTGTAAAATGCTTGATTTCGAGACTGATCGAAACTAATGAAAACATTGTTGGGGTAAAACCTAAAGGGAAAGACCTAGCACCAAATCCAATTTGCCATCTGATCTAACTTCTGGAGGCAGTCAAAATGGTCCTTAGAATTCTTCCCTACCTTATTCCTGTGCTGAGATACAGGCTGCTCCAACCTGCTGTAAAATGCTTGATTTCGAGAGTGAGCGAAACTAATGAAAACATTGTTGGGGTAAAACCTAAAGGGAAAGACCTAGCACCAAATACTATTTGCCATCTGATCTAACTTCTGGAGGCAGTCAAAATAAGTATTTGAATTCTTCCCTACCTTATTCCTGTGCTGAGATACAGGCTGCTCCAACCTGCTGTAAAATGCTTGATTTCGAGAGTGAGCGAAACTAATGAAAACATTGTTGGGGTAAAACCTAAAGGGAAAGACCTAGCACCAAATTGCATTGGCCATCTGATCTAACTTCTGGAGGCAGTCAAAATGATCCTTAGAATTCTTCCCTACCTTATTCCTGTGCTGAGATACAGGCTGCTCCAACCTGCTGTAAAATGCTTGATTTCGAGAGTGAGCGAAACTAATGAAAACATTGTTGGGGTAAAACCTAAAGGGAAAGACCTAGCACCAAATTGCATTGGCCATCTGATCTAACTTCTGGAGGCAGTCAAAATGATCCTTAGAATTCTTCCCTACCTTATTCCTGTGCTGAGATACAGGCTGCTCCAACCTGCTGTAAAATGCTTGATTTCGAGAGTGAGCGAAACTAATGAAAACATTGTTGGGGTAAAACCTAAAGGGAAAGACCTAGCACCAAATTGCATTGGCCATCTGATCTAACTACTGGAGGCAGTCAAAATGATCCTTAGAATTCTTCCCTACCTTATTCCTGTGCTGAGATACAGGCTGCTCCAACCTGCTGTAAAATGCTTGATTTCGAGAGTGAGCGAAACTAATGAAAACATTGTTGGGGTAAAACCTAAAGGGAAAGACCTAGCACCAAATTGCATTGGCCATCTGATCTAACTACTGGAGGCAGTCAAAATGATCCTTAGAATTCTTCCCTACCTTATTCTTGTGCTGAGATACAGGCTGCTCCAACCTGCTGTAAAATGCTTGATTTCGAGAGTGAGCGAAACTAATGAAAACATTGTTGGGGTAAAACGTAAAGGGAAAGACCTAGCACCAAATACAATTTGCCATCTGATCTAACTTCTGGAGGCAGTCAAAATGATCCTTAGAATTCTTCCCTACCTTATTCCTGTGCTGAGATACAGGCTGCTCCAACCTGCTGTAAAATGCTTGATTTCGAGAGTGAGCGAAACTAATGAAAACATTGTTGGGGTAAAACCTAAAGGGAAAGACCTAGCACCAAATACAATTTGCCATCTGATCTAACTTCTGGAGGCAGTCAAAATGATCCTTAGAATTCTTCCCTACCTTATTCCTGTGCTGAGATACAGGCTGCTCCAACCTGCTGTAAAATGCTTGATTTCGAGAGTGAGCGAAACTAATGAAAACATTGTTGGGGTAAAACCTAAAGGGAAAGGCCTAGCACCAAATTGCATTGGCCATCTGATCTAACTTCTGGAGGCAGTCAAAATGATCCTTAGAATTCTTCCCTACCTTATTCCTGTGCTGAGATACAGGCTGCTCCAACCTGCTGTAAAATGCTTGATTTCGAGAGTGAGCGAAACTAATGAAAACATTGTTGGGGTAAAACATAAAGGGAAAGACCTAGCACCAAATACAATTTGCCATCTGATCTAACTTCTGGAGGCAGTCAAAATGATCCTTAGAATTCTTCCCTACCTTATTCCTGTGCTGAGATACAGGCTGCTCCAACCTGCTGTAAAATGCTTGATTTCGAGAGTGAGCGAAACTAATGAAAACATTGTTGGGGTAAAACCTAAAGGGAAAGACCTAGCACCAAATACAATTTGCCATCAGATCTAACTTCTGGAGGCAGTCAAAATGGTCCTTAGAATTCTTCCCTATCTTATTCCTGTGCTGAGATACAGGCTGCTCCAACCTGCTGTAAAATGCTTGATTTCGAGAGTGAGCGAAACTAATGAAAACATTGTTGGGGTAAAACCTAAAGGGAAAGACCTAGCACCAAATACAATTTGCCATCTGATCTAACTTCTGGAGGCAGTCAAAATGAGTATTTGAATTCTTCCCTACCTTATTCCTGTGCTGAGATACAGGCTGCTCCAACCTGCTGTAAAATGCTTGATTTCGAGAGTGAGCGAAACTAATGAAAACATTGTTGGGGTAAAACCTAAAGGGAAAGACCTAGCACCAAATACAATTTGCCATCTGATCTAACTTCTGGAGGCAGTCAAAATGATCCTTAGAATTCTTCCCTACCTTATTCCTGTGCTGAGATACAGGCTGCTCCAACCTGCTGTAAAATGCTTGATTTCGAGAGTGAGCGAAACTAATGAAAACATTGTTGGGGTAAAACCTAAAGGGAAAGACCTAGCACCAAATACAATTTGCCATCAGATGTAACTTCTGGAGGCAGTCAAAATGATCCTTAGAATTCTTCCCTACCTTATTCCTGTGCTGAGATACAGGCTGCTCCAACCTGCTGTAAAATGCTTGATTTCGAGAGTGAGCGAAACTAATGAAAACATTGTTGGGGTAAAACCTAAAGGGAAAGACCTAGCACCAAATCCAATTTGCCATCTGATCTAACTTCTGGAGGCAGTCAAAATGGTCCTTAGAATTCTTCCCTACCTTATTCCTGTGCTGAGATACAGGCTGCTCCAACCTGCTGTAAAATGCTTGATTTCGAGAGTGAGCGAAACTAATGAAAACATTGTTGGGGTAAAACCTAAAGGGAAAGACCTAGCACCAAATACTATTTGCCATCTGATCTAACTTCTGGAGGCAGTCAAAATGAGTATTTGAATTCTTCCCTACCTTATTCCTGTGCTGAGATACAGGCTGCTCCAACCTGCTGTAAAATGCTTGATTTCGAGAGTGAGCGAAACTAATGAAAACATTGTTGGGGTAAAACCTAAAGGGAAAGACCTAGCACCAAATTGCATTGGCCATCTGATCTAACTTCTGGAGGCAGTCAAAATGATCCTTAGAATTCTTCCCTACCTTATTCCTGTGCTGAGATACAGGCTGCTCCAACCTGCTGTAAAATGCTTGATTTCGAGAGTGAGCGAAACTAATGAAAACATTGTTGGGGTAAAACCTAAAGGGAAAGACCTAGCACCAAATTGCATTGGCCATCTGATCTAACTTCTGGAGGCAGTCAAAATGATCCTTAGAATTCTTCCCTACCTTATTCCTGTGCTGAGATACAGGCTGCTCCAACCTGCTATAAAATGCTTGATTTCGAGAGTGAGCGAAACTAATGAAAACATTGTTGGGGTAAAACCTAAAGGGAAAGACCTAGCACCAAATTGCATTGGCCATCTGATCTAACTTCTGGAGGCAGTCAAAATGAGTATTTGAATTCTTCCCTACCTTATTCCTGTGCTGAGATACAGGCTGCTCCAACCGGCTGTAAAATGCTTGATTTCGAGAGTGAGCGAAACTAATGAAAACATTGTTGGGGTAAAACGTAAAGGGAAAGACCTAGCACCAAATACAATTTGCCATCAGATGTAACTTCTGGAGGCAGTCAAAATGGTCCTTAGAATTCTTCCCTACCTTATTCCTGTGCTGAGATACAGGCTGCTCCAACCTGCTGTAAAATGCTTGATTTCGAGAGTGAGCGAAACTAATGAAAACATTGTTGGGGTAAAACCTAAAGGGAAAGACCTAGCACCAAATCCAATTTGCCATCTGATCTAACTTCTGGAGGCAGTCAAAATGGTCCTTAGAATTCTTCCCTACCTTATTCCTGTGCTGAGATACAGGCTGCTCCAACCTGCTGTAAAATGCTTGATTTCGAGAGTGAGCGAAACTAATGAAAACATTGTTGGGGTAAAACCTAAAGGGAAAGACCTAGCACCAAATACTATTTGCCATCTGATCTAACTTCTGGAGGCAGTCAAAATGAGTATTTGAATTCTTCCCTACCTTATTCCTGTGCTGAGATACAGGCTGCTCCAACCTGCTGTAAAATGCTTGATTTCGAGAGTGAGCGAAACTAATGAAAACATTGTTGGGGTAAAACCTAAAGGGAAAGACCTAGCACCAAATTGCATTGGCCATCTGATCTAACTTCTGGAGGCAGTCAAAATGATCCTTAGAATTCTTCCCTACCTTATTCCTGTGCTGAGATACAGGCTGCTCCAACCTGCTGTAAAATGCTTGATTTCGAGAGTGAGCGAAACTAATGAAAACATTGTTGGGGTAAAACCTAAAGGGAAAGACCTAGCACCAAATTGCATTGGCCATCTGATCTAACTTCTGGAGGCAGTCAAAATGATCCTTAGAATTCTTCCCTACCTTATTCCTGTGCTGAGATACAGGCTGCTCCAACCTGCTATAAAATGCTTGATTTCGAGAGTGAGCGAAACTAATGAAAACATTGTTGGGGTAAAACCTAAAGGGAAAGACCTAGCACCAAATTGCATTGGCCATCTGATCTAACTTCTGGAGGCAGTCAAAATGAGTATTTGAATTCTTCCCTACCTTATTCCTGTGCTGAGATACAGGCTGCTCCAACCGGCTGTAAAATGCTTGATTTCGAGAGTGAGCGAAACTAATGAAAACATTGTTGGGGTAAAACGTAAAGGGAAAGACCTAGCACCAAATACAATTTGCCATCAGATGTAACTTCTGGAGGCAGTCAAAATGGTCCTTAGAATTCTTCCCTACCTTATTCCTGTGCTGAGATACAGGCTGCTCCAACCTGCTGTAAAATGCTTGATTTCGAGAGTGAGCGAAACTAATGAAAACATTGTTGGGGTAAAACCTAAAGGGAAAGACCTAGCACCAAATCCAATTTGCCATCTGATCTAACTTCTGGAGGCAGTCAAAATGATCCTTAGAATTCTTCCCTACCTTATTCCTGTGCTGAGATACAGGCTGCTCCAACCTGCTGTAAAATGCTTGATTTCGAGAGTGAGCGAAACTAATGAAAACATTGTTGGGGTAAAACCTAAAGGGAAAGGCCTAGCACCAAATTACATTGGACATCTGATCTAACTTCTGGAGGCAGTCAAAATGATCCTTAGAATTCTTCCCTACCTTATTCCTGTGCTGAGATACAGGCTGCTCCAACCTGCTGTAAAATGCTTGATTTCGAGAGTGAGCGAAACTAATGAAAACATTGTTGGGGTAAAACCTAAAGGGAAAGACCTAGCACCAAATACAATTTGCCATCTGATCTAACTTCTGGAGGCAGTCAAAATGATCCTTAGAATTCTTCCCTACCTTATTCCTGTGCTGAGATACAGGCTGCTCCAACCTGCTGTAAAATGCTTGATTTCGAGAGTGAGCGAAACTAATGAAAACATTGTTGGGGTAAAACCTAAAGGGAAAGACCTAGCACCAAATACAATTTGCCATCTGATCTAACTTCTGGAGGCAGTCAAAATGATCCTTAGAATTCTTCCCTACCTTATTCCTGTGCTGAGATACAGGCTGCTCCAACCTGCTGTAAAATGCTTGATTTCGAGAGTGAGCGAAACTAATGAAAACATTGTTGGGGTAAAACCTAAAGGGAAAGACCTAGCACCAAATCCAATTTGCCATCTGATCTAACTTCTGGAGGCAGTCAAAATGGTCCTTAGAATTCTTCCCTACCTTATTCCTGTGCTGAGATACAGGCTGCTCCAACCTGCTGTAAAATGCTTGATTTCGAGAGTGAGCGAAACTAATGAAAACATTGTTGGGGTAAAACCTAAAGGGAAAGACCTAGCACCAAATACTATTTGCCATCTGATCTAACTTCTGGAGGCAGTCAAAATGAGTATTTGAATTCTTCCCTACCTTATTCCTGTGCTGAGATACAGGCTGCTCCAACCTGCTGTAAAATGCTTGATTTCGAGAGTGAGCGAAACTAATGAAAACATTGTTGGGGTAAAACCTAAAGGGAAAGACCTAGCACCAAATTGCATTGGCCATCTGATCTAACTTCTGGAGGCAGTCAAAATGATCCTTAGAATTCTTCCCTACCTTATTCCTGTGCTGAGATACAGGCTGCTCCAACCTGCTGTAAAATGCTTGATTTCGAGAGTGAGCGAAACTAATGAAAACATTGTTGGGGTAAAACCTAAAGGGAAAGACCTAGCACCAAATTGCATTGGCCATCTGATCTAACTTCTGGAGGCAGTCAAAATGATCCTTAGAATTCTTCCCTACCTTATTCCTGTGCTGAGATACAGGCTGCTCCAACCTGCTATAAAATGCTTGATTTCGAGAGTGAGCGAAACTAATGAAAACATTGTTGGGGTAAAACCTAAAGGGAAAGACCTAGCACCAAATTGCATTGGCCATCTGATCTAACTTCTGGAGGCAGTCAAAATGAGTATTTGAATTCTTCCCTACCTTATTCCTGTGCTGAGATACAGGCTGCTCCAACCGGCTGTAAAATGCTTGATTTCGAGAGTGAGCGAAACTAATGAAAACATTGTTGGGGTAAAACGTAAAGGGAAAGACCTAGCACCAAATACAATTTGCCATCAGATGTAACTTCTGGAGGCAGTCAAAATGGTCCTTAGAATTCTTCCCTACCTTATTCCTGTGCTGAGATACAGGCTGCTCCAACCTGCTGTAAAATGCTTGATTTCGAGAGTGAGCGAAACTAATGAAAACATTGTTGGGGTAAAACCTAAAGGGAAAGACCTAGCACCAAATCCAATTTGCCATCTGATCTAACTTCTGGAGGCAGTCAAAATGGTCCTTAGAATTCTTCCCTACCTTATTCCTGTGCTGAGATACAGGCTGCTCCAACCTGCTGTAAAATGCTTGATTTCGAGAGTGAGCGAAACTAATGAAAACATTGTTGGGGTAAAACCTAAAGGGAAAGACCTAGCACCAAATTGCATTGGCCATCTGATCTAACTTCTGGAGGCAGTCAAAATGATCCTTAGAATTCTTCCCTACCTTATTCCTGTGCTGAGATACAGGCTGCTCCAACCTGCTGTAAAATGCTTGATTTCGAGAGTGAGCGAAACTAATGAAAACATTGTTGGGGTAAAACCTAAAGGGAAAGACCTAGCACCAAATTGCATTGGCCATCTGATCTAACTTCTGGAGGCAGTCAAAATGATCCTTAGAATTCTTCCCTACCTTATTCCTGTGCTGAGATACAGGCTGCTCCAACCTGCTATAAAATGCTTGATTTCGAGAGTGAGCGAAACTAATGAAAACATTGTTGGGGTAAAACCTAAAGGGAAAGACCTAGCACCAAATTGCATTGGCCATCTGATCTAACTTCTGGAGGCAGTCAAAATGAGTATTTGAATTCTTCCCTACCTTATTCCTGTGCTGAGATACAGGCTGCTCCAACCGGCTGTAAAATGCTTGATTTCGAGAGTGAGCGAAACTAATGAAAACATTGTTGGGGTAAAACGTAAAGGGAAAGACCTAGCACCAAATACAATTTGCCATCAGATGTAACTTCTGGAGGCAGTCAAAATGGTCCTTAGAATTCTTCCCTACCTTATTCCTGTGCTGAGATACAGGCTGCTCCAACCTGCTGTAAAATGCTTGATTTCGAGAGTGAGCGAAACTAATGAAAACATTGTTGGGGTAAAACCTAAAGGGAAAGACCTAGCACCAAATCCAATTTGCCATCTGATCTAACTTCTGGAGGCAGTCAAAATGATCCTTAGAATTCTTCCCTACCTTATTCCTGTGCTGAGATACAGGCTGCTCCAACCTGCTGTAAAATGCTTGATTTCGAGAGTGAGCGAAACTAATGAAAACATTGTTGGGGTAAAACCTAAAGGGAAAGGCCTAGCACCAAATTACATTGGACATCTGATCTAACTTCTGGAGGCAGTCAAAATGATCCTTAGAATTCTTCCCTACCTTATTCCTGTGCTGAGATACAGGCTGCTCCAACCTGCTGTAAAATGCTTGATTTCGAGAGTGAGCGAAACTAATGAAAACATTGTTGGGGTAAAACCTAAAGGGAAAGACCTAGCACCAAATACAATTTGCCATCTGATCTAACTTCTGGAGGCAGTCAAAATGATCCTTAGAATTCTTCCCTACCTTATTCCTGTGCTGAGATACAGGCTGCTCCAACCTGCTGTAAAATGCTTGATTTCGAGAGTGAGCGAAACTAATGAAAACATTGTTGGGGTAAAACCTAAAGGGAAAGACCTAGCACCAAATACAATTTGCCATCTGATCTAACTTCTGGAGGCAGTCAAAATGATCCTTAGAATTCTTCCCTACCTTATTCCTGTGCTGAGATACAGGCTGCTCCAACCTGCTGTAAAATGCTTGATTTCGAGAGTGAGCGAAACTAATGAAAACATTGTTGGGGTAAAACCTAAAGGGAAAGACCTAGCACCAAATCCAATTTGCCATCTGATCTAACTTCTGGAGGCAGTCAAAATGGTCCTTAGAATTCTTCCCTACCTTATTCCTGTGCTGAGATACAGGCTGCTCCAACCTGCTGTAAAATGCTTGATTTCGAGAGTGAGCGAAACTAATGAAAACATTGTTGGGGTAAAACCTAAAGGGAAAGACCTAGCACCAAATTCCATTGGCCATCTGATCTAACTTCTGGAGGCAGTCAAAATGAGTATTTGAATTCTTCCCTACCTTATTCCTGTGCTGAGATACAGGCTGCTCCAACCTGCTGTAAAATGCTTGATTTCGAGAGTGAGCGAAACTAATGAATACATTGTTGGGGTAAAACCTAAAGGGAAAGACCTAGCACCAAATTGCATTGGCCATCTGATCTAACTTCTGGAGGCAGTCAAAATGATCCTTAGAATTCTTCCCTACCTTATTCCTGTGCTGAGATACAGGCTGCTCCAACCTGCTGTAAAATGCTTGATTTCGAGAGTGAGCGAAACTAATGAAAACATTGTTGGGGTAAAACCTAAAGGGAAAGACCTAGCACCAAATTGCATTGGCCATCTGATCTAACTTCTGGAGGCAGTCAAAATGAGTATTTGAATTCTTCCCTACCTTATTCCTGTGCTGAGATACAGGCTGCTCCAACCGGCTGTAAAATGCTTGATTTCGAGAGTGAGCGAAACTAATGAAAACATTGTTGGGGTAAAACGTAAAGGGAAAGACCTAGCACCAAATACAATTTGCCATCAGATGTAACTTCTGGAGGCAGTCAAAATGGTCCTTAGAATTCTTCCCTACCTTATTCCTGTGCTGAGATACAGGCTGCTCCAACCTGCTGTAAAATGCTTGATTTCGAGAGTGAGCGAAACTAATGAAAACATTGTTGGGGTAAAACCTAAAGGGAAAGACCTAGCACCAAATCCAATTTGCCATCTGATCTAACTTCTGGAGGCAGTCAAAATGATCCTTAGAATTCTTCCCTACCTTATTCCTGTGCTGAGATACAGGCTGCTCCAACCTGCTGTAAAATGCTTGATTTCGAGAGTGAGCGAAACTAATGAAAACATTGTTGGGGTAAAACCTAAAGGGAAAGACCTAGCACCAAATTGCATTGGCCATCTGATCTAACTTCTGGAGGCAGTCAAAATGATCCTTAGAATTCTTCCCTACCTTATTCCTGTGCTGAGATACAGGCTGCTCCAACCTGCTGTAAAATGCTTGATTTCGAGAGTGAGCGAAACTAATGAAAACATTGTTGGGGTAAAACCTAAAGGGAAAGACCTAGCACCAAATTGCATTGGCCATCTGATCTAACTTCTGGAGGCAGTCAAAATGAGTATTTGAATTCTTCCCTACCTTATTCCTGTGCTGAGATACAGGCTGCTCCAACCGGCTGTAAAATGCTTGATTTCGAGAGTGAGCGAAACTAATGAAAACATTGTTGGGGTAAAACGTAAAGGGAAAGACCTAGCACCAAATACAATTTGCCATCAGATGTAACTTCTGGAGGCAGTCAAAATGGTCCTTAGAATTCTTCCCTACCTTATTCCTGTGCTGAGATACAGGCTGCTCCAACCTGCTGTAAAATGCTTGATTTCGAGAGTGAGCGAAACTAATGAAAACATTGTTGGGGTAAAACCTAAAGGGAAAGACCTAGCACCAAATCCAATTTGCCATCTGATCTAACTTCTGGAGGCAGTCAAAATGATCCTTAGAATTCTTCCCTACCTTATTCCTGTGCTGAGATACAGGCTGCTCCAACCTGCTGTAAAATGCTTGATTTCGAGAGTGAGCGAAACTAATGAAAACATTGTTGGGGTAAAACCTAAAGGGAAAGGCCTAGCACCAAATTACATTGGACATCTGATCTAACTTCTGGAGGCAGTCAAAATGATCCTTAGAATTCTTCCCTACCTTATTCCTGTGCTGAGATACAGGCTGCTCCAACCTGCTGTAAAATGCTTGATTTCGAGAGTGAGCGAAACTAATGAAAACATTGTTGGGGTAAAACCTAAAGGGAAAGACCTAGCACCAAATACAATTTGCCATCTGATCTAACTTCTGGAGGCAGTCAAAATGATCCTTAGAATTCTTCCCTACCTTATTCCTGTGCTGAGATACAGGCTGCTCCAACCTGCTGTAAAATGCTTGATTTCGAGAGTGAGCGAAACTAATGAAAACATTGTTGGGGTAAAACCTAAAGGGAAAGACCTAGCACCAAATACAATTTGCCATCTGATCTAACTTCTGGAGGCAGTCAAAATGATCCTTAGAATTCTTCCCTACCTTATTCCTGTGCTGAGATACAGGCTGCTCCAACCTGCTGTAAAATGCTTGATTTCGAGAGTGAGCGAAACTAATGAAAACATTGTTGGGGTAAAACCTAAAGGGAAAGACCTAGCACCAAATCCAATTTGCCATCTGATCTAACTTCTGGAGGCAGTCAAAATGGTCCTTAGAATTCTTCCCTACCTTATTCCTGTGCTGAGATACAGGCTGCTCCAACCTGCTGTAAAATGCTTGATTTCGAGAGTGAGCGAAACTAATGAAAACATTGTTGGGGTAAAACCTAAAGGGAAAGACCTAGCACCAAATACTATTTGCCATCTGATCTAACTTCTGGAGGCAGTCAAAATGAGTATTTGAATTCTTCCCTACCTTATTCCTGTGCTGAGATACAGGCTGCTCCAACCTGCTGTAAAATGCTTGATTTCGAGAGTGAGCGAAACTAATGAAAACATTGTTGGGGTAAAACCTAAAGGGAAAGACCTAGCACCAAATTCCATTGGCCATCTGATCTAACTTCTGGAGGCAGTCAAAATGAGTATTTGAATTCTTCCCTACCTTATTCCTGTGCTGAGATACAGGCTGCTCCAACCTGCTGTAAAATGCTTGATTTCGAGAGTGAGCGAAACTAATGAATACATTGTTGGGGTAAAACCTAAAGGGAAAGACCTAGCACCAAATTGCATTGGCCATCTGATCTAACTTCTGGAGGCAGTCAAAATGATCCTTAGAATTCTTCCCTACCTTATTCCTGTGCTGAGATACAGGCTGCTCCAACCTGCTGTAAAATGCTTGATTTCGAGAGTGAGCGAAACTAATGAAAACATTGTTGGGGTAAAACCTAAAGGGAAAGACCTAGCACCAAATTGCATTGGCCATCTGATCTAACTTCTGGAGGCAGTCAAAATGAGTATTTGAATTCTTCCCTACCTTATTCCTGTGCTGAGATACAGGCTGCTCCAACCGGCTGTAAAATGCTTGATTTCGAGAGTGAGCGAAACTAATGAAAACATTGTTGGGGTAAAACCTAAAGGGAAAGACCTAGCACCAAATTCCATTGGCGATCTGATCTAACTTCTGGAGGCAGTCAAAATGAGCCTTAGAATTCTTCCCTACCTTATTCCTGTGCTGAGATACAGGCTGCTCCAACCTGCTGTAAAATGCTTGATTTCGAGAGTGAGCGAAACTAATGAAAACATTGTTGGGGTAAAACCTAAAGGGAAAGGCCTAGCACCAAATTGCATTGGCCATCTGATCTAACTTCTGGAGGCAGTCAAAATGAGTATTTGAATTCTTCCCTACCTTATTCCTGTGCTGAGATACAGGCTGCTCCAACCTGCTGTAAAATGCTTGATTTCGAGAGTGAGCGAAACTAATGAAAACATTGTTGGGGTAAAACCTAAAGGGAAAGACCTGGCACCAAATACAATTTGCCATCTGATCTAACTTCTGGAGGCAGTCAAAATGATCCTTAGAATTCTTCCCTACCTTATTCCTGTGCTGAGATACAGGCTGCTCCAACCTGCTGTAAAATGCTTGATTTCGAGAGTGAGCGAAACTAATGAAAACATTGTTGGGGTAAAACCTAAAGGGAAAGACCTAGCACCAAATACAATTTGCCATCTGATCTAACTTCTGGAGGCAGTCAAAATGATCCTTAGAATTCTTCCCTACCTTATTCCTGTGCTGAGATACAGGCTGCTCCAACCTGCTGTAAAATGCTTGATTTCGAGAGTGAGCGAAACTAATGAAAACATTGTTGGGGTAAAACCTAAAGGGAAAGACCTAGCACCAAATACAATTTGCCATCTGATCTAACTTCTGGAGGCAGTCAAAATGAGTATTTGAATTCTTCCCTACCTTATTCCTGTGCTGAGATACAGGCTGCTCCAACCTGCTGTAAAATGCTTGATTTCGAGAGTGAGCGAAACTAATGAAAACATTGTTGGGGTAAAACCTAAAGGGAAAGACCTAGCACCAAATACAATTTGCCATCTGATCTAACTTCTGGAGGCAGTCAAAATGATCCTTAGAATTCTTCCCTACCTTATTCCTGTGCTGAGATACAGGCTGCTCCAACCTGCTGTAAAATGCTTGATTTCGAGAGTGAGCGAAACTAATGAAAACATTGTTGGGGTAAAACCTAAAGGGAAAGGCCTAGCACCAAATACAATTTGCCATCTGATCTAACTTCTGGAGGCAGTCAAAATGATCCTTAGAATTCTTCCCTACCTTATTCCTGTGCTGAGATACAGGCTGCTCCAACCTGCTGTAAAATGCTTGATTTCGAGAGTGAGCGAAACTAATGAAAACATTGTTGGGGTAAAACCTAAAGGGAAAGACCTAGCACCAAATTGCATTGGCCATCTGATCTAACTTCTGGAGGCAGTCAAAATGATCCTTAGAATTCTTCCCTACCTTATTCCTGTGCTGAGATACAGGCTGCTCCAACCTGCTGTAAAATGCTTGATTTCGAGAGTGAGCGAAACTAATGAAAACATTGTTGGGGTAAAACCTAAAGGGAAAGACCTAGCACCAAATACAATTTGCCATCTGATCTAACTTCTGGAGGCAGTCAAAATGAGTATTTGAATTCTTCCCTACCTTATTCCTGTGCTGAGATACAGGCTGCTCCAACCTGCTGTAAAATGCTTGATTTCGAGAGTGATCGAAACTAATGAAAACATTGTTGGGGTAAAACCTAAAGGGAAAGGCCTAGCACCAAATTGCATTGGCCATCTGATCTAACTTCTGGAGGCAGTCAAAATGAGTATTTGAATTCTTCCCTACCTTATTCCTGTGCTGAGATACAGGCTGCTCCAACCTGCTGTAAAATGCTTGATTTCGAGAGTGAGCGAAACTAATGAAAACATTGTTGGGGTAAAACCTAAAGGGAAAGACCTGGCACCAAATACAATTTGCCATCTGATCTAACTTCTGGAGGCAGTCAAAATGATCCTTAGAATTCTTCCCTACCTTATTCCTGTGCTGAGATACAGGCTGCTCCAACCTGCTGTAAAATGCTTGATTTCGAGAGTGAGCGAAACTAATGAAAACATTGTTGGGGTAAAACCGAAAGGGAAAGACCTAGCACCAAATACAATTTGCCATCAGATCTAACTTCTGGAGGCAGTCAAAATGGTCCTTAGAATTCTTCCCTACCTTATTCCTGTGCTGAGATACAGGCTGCTCCAACCTGCTGTAAAATGCTTGATTTCGAGAGTGAGCGAAACTAATGAAAACATTGTTGGGGTAAAACCTAAAGGGAAAGACCTAGCACCAAATACAATTTGCCATCTGATCTAACTTCTGGAGGCAGTCAAAATGAGTATTTGAATTCTTCCCTACCTTATTCCTGTGCTGAGATACAGGCTGCTCCAACCTGCTGTAAAATGCTTGATTTCGAGAGTGAGCGAAACTAATGAAAACATTGTTGGGGTAAAACCTAAAGGGAAAGACCTAGCACCAAATACAAATTGCCATCTGATCTAACTTCTGGAGGCAGTCAAAATGATCCTTAGAATTCTTCCCTACCTTATTCCTGTGCTGAGATACAGGCTGCTCCAACCTGCTGTAAAATGCTTGATTTCGAGAGTGAGCGAAACTAATGAAAACATTGTTGGGGTAAAACCTAAAGGGAAAGACCTGGCACCAAATACAATTTTCCATCTGATCTAACTTCTGGAGGCAGTCAAAATGATCCTTAGAATTCTTCCCTACCTTATTCCTGTGCTGAGATACAGGCTGCTCCAACCTGCTGTAAAATGCTTGATTTCGAGAGTGAGCGAAACTAATGAAAACATTGTTGGGGTAAAACCTAAAGGGAAAGACCTGGCACCAAATACAATTTGCCATCTGATCTAACTTCTGGAGGCAGTCAAAATGATCCTTAGAATTCTTCCCTACCTTATTCCTGTGCTGAGATACAGGCTGCTCCAACCTGCTGTAAAATGCTTGATTTCGAGAGTGAGCGAAACTAATGAAAACATTGTTGGGGTAAAACCTAAAGGGAAAGACCTAGCACCAAATACAATTTGCCATCAGATCTAACTTCTGGAGGCAGTCAAAATGGTCCTTAGAATTCTTCCCTACCTTATTCCTGTGCTGAGATACAGGCTGCTCCAACCTGCTGTAAAATGCTTGATTTCGAGAGTGAGCGAAACTAATGAAAACATTGTTGGGGTAAAACCTAAAGGGAAAGACCTAGCACCAAATACAATTTGCCATCTGATCTAACTTCTGGAGGCAGTCAAAATGAGCCTTAGAATTCTTCCCTACCTTATTCCTGTGCTGAGATACAGGCTGCTCCAACCTGCTGTAAAATGCTTGATTTCGAGAGTGAGCGAAACTAATGAAAACATTGTTGGGGTAAAACCTAAAGGGAAAGACCTAGCACCAAATACAATTTGCCATCTGATCTAACTTCTGGAGGCAGTCAAAATGATCCTTAGAATTCTTCCCTACCTTATTCCTGTGCTGAGATACAGGCTGCTCCAACCTGCTGTAAAATGCTTGACTTCGAGAGTGAGCGAAACTAATGAAAACATTGTTGGGGTAAAACCTAAAGGGAAAGGCCTAGCACCAAATTGCATTGGCCATCTGATCTAACTTCTGGAGGCAGTCAAAATGATCCTTAGAATTCTTCCCTACCTTATTCCTGTGCTGAGATACAGGCTGCTCCAACCTGCTGTAAAATGCTTGATTTCGAGAGTGAGCGAAACTAATGAAAACATTGTTGGGGTAAAACATAAAGGGAAAGACCTAGCACCAAATACAATTTGCCATCTGATCTAACTTCTGGAGGCAGTCAAAATGATCCTTAGAATTCTTCCCTACCTTATTCCTGTGCTGAGATACAGGCTGCTCCAACCTGCTGTAAAATGCTTGATTTCGAGAGTGAGCGAAACTAATGAAAACATTGTTGGGGTAAAACCTAAAGGGAAAGACCTAGCACCAAATACAATTTGCCATCAGATCTAACTTCTGGAGGCAGTCAAAATGGTCCTTAGAATTCTTCCCTATCTTATTCCTGTGCTGAGATACAGGCTGCTCCAACCTGCTGTAAAATGCTTGATTTCGAGAGTGAGCGAAACTAATGAAAACATTGTTGGGGTAAAACCTAAAGGGAAAGACCTAGCACCAAATACAATTTGCCATCTGATCTAACTTCTGGAGGCAGTCAAAATGATCCTTAGAATTCTTCCCTACCTTATTCCTGTGCTGAGATACAGGCTGCTCCAACCTGCTGTAAAATGCTTGATTTCGAGAGTGAGCGAAACTAATGAAAACATTGTTGGGGTAAAACCTAAAGGGAAAGACCTAGCACCAAATACAATTTGCCATCTGATCTAACTTCTGGAGGCAGTCAAAATGATCCTTAGAATTCTTCCCTACCTTATTCCTGTGCTGAGATACAGGCTGCTCCAACCTGCTGTAAAATGCTTGATTTCGAGAGTGAGCGAAACTAATGAAAACATTGTTGGGGTAAAACCTAAAGGGAAAGACCTAGCACCAAATACAATTTGCCATCTGATCTAACTTCTGGAGGCAGTCAAAATGATCCTTAGAATTCTTCCCTACCTTATTCCTGTGCTGAGATACAGGCTGCTCCAACCTGCTGTAAAATGCTTGATTTCGAGAGTGAGCGAAACTAATGAAAACATTGTTGGGGTAAAACCTAAAGGGAAAGACCTAGCACCAAATCCAATTTGCCATCTGATCTAACTTCTGGAGGCAGTCAAAATGGTCCTTAGAATTCTTCCCTACCTTATTCCTGTGCTGAGATACAGGCTGCTCCAACCTGCTGTAAAATGCTTGATTTCGAGAGTGAGCGAAACTAATGAAAACATTGTTGGGGTAAAACCTAAAGGGAAAGACCTAGCACCAAATACTATTTGCCATCTGATCTAACTTCTGGAGGCAGTCAAAATGAGTATTTGAATTCTTCCCTACCTTATTCCTGTGCTGAGATACAGGCTGCTCCAACCTGCTGTAAAATGCTTGATTTCGAGAGTGAGCGAAACTAATGAAAACATTGTTGGGGTAAAACCTAAAGGGAAAGACCTAGCACCAAATTGCATTGGCCATCTGATCTAACTTCTGGAGGCAGTCAAAATGATCCTTAGAATTCTTCCCTACCTTATTCCTGTGCTGAGATACAGGCTGCTCCAACCTGCTGTAAAATGCTTGATTTCGAGAGTGAGCGAAACTAATGAAAACATTGTTGGGGTAAAACCTAAAGGGAAAGACCTAGCACCAAATTGCATTGGCCATCTGATCTAACTTCTGGAGGCAGTCAAAATGATCCTTAGAATTCTTCCCTACCTTATTCCTGTGCTGAGATACAGGCTGCTCCAACCTGCTATAAAATGCTTGATTTCGAGAGTGAGCGAAACTAATGAAAACATTGTTGGGGTAAAACCTAAAGGGAAAGACCTAGCACCAAATTGCATTGGCCATCTGATCTAACTTCTGGAGGCAGTCAAAATGAGTATTTGAATTCTTCCCTACCTTATTCCTGTGCTGAGATACAGGCTGCTCCAACCGGCTGTAAAATGCTTGATTTCGAGAGTGAGCGAAACTAATGAAAACATTGTTGGGGTAAAACGTAAAGGGAAAGACCTAGCACCAAATACAATTTGCCATCAGATGTAACTTCTGGAGGCAGTCAAAATGGTCCTTAGAATTCTTCCCTACCTTATTCCTGTGCTGAGATACAGGCTGCTCCAACCTGCTGTAAAATGCTTGATTTCGAGAGTGAGCGAAACTAATGAAAACATTGTTGGGGTAAAACCTAAAGGGAAAGACCTAGCACCAAATCCAATTTGCCATCTGATCTAACTTCTGGAGGCAGTCAAAATGGTCCTTAGAATTCTTCCCTACCTTATTCCTGTGCTGAGATACAGGCTGCTCCAACCTGCTGTAAAATGCTTGATTTCGAGAGTGAGCGAAACTAATGAAAACATTGTTGGGGTAAAACCTAAAGGGAAAGACCTAGCACCAAATACTATTTGCCATCTGATCTAACTTCTGGAGGCAGTCAAAATGAGTATTTGAATTCTTCCCTACCTTATTCCTGTGCTGAGATACAGGCTGCTCCAACCTGCTGTAAAATGCTTGATTTCGAGAGTGAGCGAAACTAATGAAAACATTGTTGGGGTAAAACCTAAAGGGAAAGACCTAGCACCAAATTGCATTGGCCATCTGATCTAACTTCTGGAGGCAGTCAAAATGATCCTTAGAATTCTTCCCTACCTTATTCCTGTGCTGAGATACAGGCTGCTCCAACCTGCTGTAAAATGCTTGATTTCGAGAGTGAGCGAAACTAATGAAAACATTGTTGGGGTAAAACCTAAAGGGAAAGACCTAGCACCAAATTGCATTGGCCATCTGATCTAACTTCTGGAGGCAGTCAAAATGATCCTTAGAATTCTTCCCTACCTTATTCCTGTGCTGAGATACAGGCTGCTCCAACCTGCTATAAAATGCTTGATTTCGAGAGTGAGCGAAACTAATGAAAACATTGTTGGGGTAAAACCTAAAGGGAAAGACCTAGCACCAAATTGCATTGGCCATCTGATCTAACTTCTGGAGGCAGTCAAAATGAGTATTTGAATTCTTCCCTACCTTATTCCTGTGCTGAGATACAGGCTGCTCCAACCGGCTGTAAAATGCTTGATTTCGAGAGTGAGCGAAACTAATGAAAACATTGTTGGGGTAAAACGTAAAGGGAAAGACCTAGCACCAAATACAATTTGCCATCAGATGTAACTTCTGGAGGCAGTCAAAATGGTCCTTAGAATTCTTCCCTACCTTATTCCTGTGCTGAGATACAGGCTGCTCCAACCTGCTGTAAAATGCTTGATTTCGAGAGTGAGCGAAACTAATGAAAACATTGTTGGGGTAAAACCTAAAGGGAAAGACCTAGCACCAAATCCAATTTGCCATCTGATCTAACTTCTGGAGGCAGTCAAAATGATCCTTAGAATTCTTCCCTACCTTATTCCTGTGCTGAGATACAGGCTGCTCCAACCTGCTGTAAAATGCTTGATTTCGAGAGTGAGCGAAACTAATGAAAACATTGTTGGGGTAAAACCTAAAGGGAAAGGCCTAGCACCAAATTACATTGGACATCTGATCTAACTTCTGGAGGCAGTCAAAATGATCCTTAGAATTCTTCCCTACCTTATTCCTGTGCTGAGATACAGGCTGCTCCAACCTGCTGTAAAATGCTTGATTTCGAGAGTGAGCGAAACTAATGAAAACATTGTTGGGGTAAAACCTAAAGGGAAAGACCTAGCACCAAATACAATTTGCCATCTGATCTAACTTCTGGAGGCAGTCAAAATGATCCTTAGAATTCTTCCCTACCTTATTCCTGTGCTGAGATACAGGCTGCTCCAACCTGCTGTAAAATGCTTGATTTCGAGAGTGAGCGAAACTAATGAAAACATTGTTGGGGTAAAACCTAAAGGGAAAGACCTAGCACCAAATACAATTTGCCATCTGATCTAACTTCTGGAGGCAGTCAAAATGATCCTTAGAATTCTTCCCTACCTTATTCCTGTGCTGAGATACAGGCTGCTCCAACCTGCTGTAAAATGCTTGATTTCGAGAGTGAGCGAAACTAATGAAAACATTGTTGGGGTAAAACCTAAAGGGAAAGACCTAGCACCAAATCCAATTTGCCATCTGATCTAACTTCTGGAGGCAGTCAAAATGGTCCTTAGAATTCTTCCCTACCTTATTCCTGTGCTGAGATACAGGCTGCTCCAACCTGCTGTAAAATGCTTGATTTCGAGAGTGAGCGAAACTAATGAAAACATTGTTGGGGTAAAACCTAAAGGGAAAGACCTAGCACCAAATACTATTTGCCATCTGATCTAACTTCTGGAGGCAGTCAAAATGAGTATTTGAATTCTTCCCTACCTTATTCCTGTGCTGAGATACAGGCTGCTCCAACCTGCTGTAAAATGCTTGATTTCGAGAGTGAGCGAAACTAATGAAAACATTGTTGGGGTAAAACCTAAAGGGAAAGACCTAGCACCAAATTGCATTGGCCATCTGATCTAACTTCTGGAGGCAGTCAAAATGATCCTTAGAATTCTTCCCTACCTTATTCCTGTGCTGAGATACAGGCTGCTCCAACCTGCTGTAAAATGCTTGATTTCGAGAGTGAGCGAAACTAATGAAAACATTGTTGGGGTAAAACCTAAAGGGAAAGACCTAGCACCAAATTGCATTGGCCATCTGATCTAACTTCTGGAGGCAGTCAAAATGATCCTTAGAATTCTTCCCTACCTTATTCCTGTGCTGAGATACAGGCTGCTCCAACCTGCTATAAAATGCTTGATTTCGAGAGTGAGCGAAACTAATGAAAACATTGTTGGGGTAAAACCTAAAGGGAAAGACCTAGCACCAAATTGCATTGGCCATCTGATCTAACTTCTGGAGGCAGTCAAAATGAGTATTTGAATTCTTCCCTACCTTATTCCTGTGCTGAGATACAGGCTGCTCCAACCGGCTGTAAAATGCTTGATTTCGAGAGTGAGCGAAACTAATGAAAACATTGTTGGGGTAAAACGTAAAGGGAAAGACCTAGCACCAAATACAATTTGCCATCAGATGTAACTTCTGGAGGCAGTCAAAATGGTCCTTAGAATTCTTCCCTACCTTATTCCTGTGCTGAGATACAGGCTGCTCCAACCTGCTGTAAAATGCTTGATTTCGAGAGTGAGCGAAACTAATGAAAACATTGTTGGGGTAAAACCTAAAGGGAAAGACCTAGCACCAAATCCAATTTGCCATCTGATCTAACTTCTGGAGGCAGTCAAAATGGTCCTTAGAATTCTTCCCTACCTTATTCCTGTGCTGAGATACAGGCTGCTCCAACCTGCTGTAAAATGCTTGATTTCGAGAGTGAGCGAAACTAATGAAAACATTGTTGGGGTAAAACCTAAAGGGAAAGACCTAGCACCAAATACTATTTGCCATCTGATCTAACTTCTGGAGGCAGTCAAAATGAGTATTTGAATTCTTCCCTACCTTATTCCTGTGCTGAGATACAGGCTGCTCCAACCTGCTGTAAAATGCTTGATTTCGAGAGTGAGCGAAACTAATGAAAACATTGTTGGGGTAAAACCTAAAGGGAAAGACCTAGCACCAAATTGCATTGGCCATCTGATCTAACTTCTGGAGGCAGTCAAAATGATCCTTAGAATTCTTCCCTACCTTATTCCTGTGCTGAGATACAGGCTGCTCCAACCTGCTGTAAAATGCTTGATTTCGAGAGTGAGCGAAACTAATGAAAACATTGTTGGGGTAAAACCTAAAGGGAAAGACCTAGCACCAAATTGCATTGGCCATCTGATCTAACTTCTGGAGGCAGTCAAAATGATCCTTAGAATTCTTCCCTACCTTATTCCTGTGCTGAGATACAGGCTGCTCCAACCTGCTATAAAATGCTTGATTTCGAGAGTGAGCGAAACTAATGAAAACATTGTTGGGGTAAAACCTAAAGGGAAAGACCTAGCACCAAATTGCATTGGCCATCTGATCTAACTTCTGGAGGCAGTCAAAATGAGTATTTGAATTCTTCCCTACCTTATTCCTGTGCTGAGATACAGGCTGCTCCAACCGGCTGTAAAATGCTTGATTTCGAGAGTGAGCGAAACTAATGAAAACATTGTTGGGGTAAAACGTAAAGGGAAAGACCTAGCACCAAATACAATTTGCCATCAGATGTAACTTCTGGAGGCAGTCAAAATGGTCCTTAGAATTCTTCCCTACCTTATTCCTGTGCTGAGATACAGGCTGCTCCAACCTGCTGTAAAATGCTTGATTTCGAGAGTGAGCGAAACTAATGAAAACATTGTTGGGGTAAAACCTAAAGGGAAAGACCTAGCACCAAATCCAATTTGCCATCTGATCTAACTTCTGGAGGCAGTCAAAATGATCCTTAGAATTCTTCCCTACCTTATTCCTGTGCTGAGATACAGGCTGCTCCAACCTGCTGTAAAATGCTTGATTTCGAGAGTGAGCGAAACTAATGAAAACATTGTTGGGGTAAAACCTAAAGGGAAAGGCCTAGCACCAAATTACATTGGACATCTGATCTAACTTCTGGAGGCAGTCAAAATGATCCTTAGAATTCTTCCCTACCTTATTCCTGTGCTGAGATACAGGCTGCTCCAACCTGCTGTAAAATGCTTGATTTCGAGAGTGAGCGAAACTAATGAAAACATTGTTGGGGTAAAACCTAAAGGGAAAGACCTAGCACCAAATACAATTTGCCATCTGATCTAACTTCTGGAGGCAGTCAAAATGATCCTTAGAATTCTTCCCTACCTTATTCCTGTGCTGAGATACAGGCTGCTCCAACCTGCTGTAAAATGCTTGATTTCGAGAGTGAGCGAAACTAATGAAAACATTGTTGGGGTAAAACCTAAAGGGAAAGACCTAGCACCAAATACAATTTGCCATCTGATCTAACTTCTGGAGGCAGTCAAAATGATCCTTAGAATTCTTCCCTACCTTATTCCTGTGCTGAGATACAGGCTGCTCCAACCTGCTGTAAAATGCTTGATTTCGAGAGTGAGCGAAACTAATGAAAACATTGTTGGGGTAAAACCTAAAGGGAAAGACCTAGCACCAAATCCAATTTGCCATCTGATCTAACTTCTGGAGGCAGTCAAAATGGTCCTTAGAATTCTTCCCTACCTTATTCCTGTGCTGAGATACAGGCTGCTCCAACCTGCTGTAAAATGCTTGATTTCGAGAGTGAGCGAAACTAATGAAAACATTGTTGGGGTAAAACCTAAAGGGAAAGACCTAGCACCAAATTCCATTGGCCATCTGATCTAACTTCTGGAGGCAGTCAAAATGAGTATTTGAATTCTTCCCTACCTTATTCCTGTGCTGAGATACAGGCTGCTCCAACCTGCTGTAAAATGCTTGATTTCGAGAGTGAGCGAAACTAATGAATACATTGTTGGGGTAAAACCTAAAGGGAAAGACCTAGCACCAAATTGCATTGGCCATCTGATCTAACTTCTGGAGGCAGTCAAAATGATCCTTAGAATTCTTCCCTACCTTATTCCTGTGCTGAGATACAGGCTGCTCCAACCTGCTGTAAAATGCTTGATTTCGAGAGTGAGCGAAACTAATGAAAACATTGTTGGGGTAAAACCTAAAGGGAAAGACCTAGCACCAAATTGCATTGGCCATCTGATCTAACTTCTGGAGGCAGTCAAAATGAGTATTTGAATTCTTCCCTACCTTATTCCTGTGCTGAGATACAGGCTGCTCCAACCGGCTGTAAAATGCTTGATTTCGAGAGTGAGCGAAACTAATGAAAACATTGTTGGGGTAAAACGTAAAGGGAAAGACCTAGCACCAAATACAATTTGCCATCAGATGTAACTTCTGGAGGCAGTCAAAATGGTCCTTAGAATTCTTCCCTACCTTATTCCTGTGCTGAGATACAGGCTGCTCCAACCTGCTGTAAAATGCTTGATTTCGAGAGTGAGCGAAACTAATGAAAACATTGTTGGGGTAAAACCTAAAGGGAAAGACCTAGCACCAAATCCAATTTGCCATCTGATCTAACTTCTGGAGGCAGTCAAAATGATCCTTAGAATTCTTCCCTACCTTATTCCTGTGCTGAGATACAGGCTGCTCCAACCTGCTGTAAAATGCTTGATTTCGAGAGTGAGCGAAACTAATGAAAACATTGTTGGGGTAAAACCTAAAGGGAAAGACCTAGCACCAAATTGCATTGGCCATCTGATCTAACTTCTGGAGGCAGTCAAAATGATCCTTAGAATTCTTCCCTACCTTATTCCTGTGCTGAGATACAGGCTGCTCCAACCTGCTGTAAAATGCTTGATTTCGAGAGTGAGCGAAACTAATGAAAACATTGTTGGGGTAAAACCTAAAGGGAAAGACCTAGCACCAAATTGCATTGGCCATCTGATCTAACTTCTGGAGGCAGTCAAAATGAGTATTTGAATTCTTCCCTACCTTATTCCTGTGCTGAGATACAGGCTGCTCCAACCGGCTGTAAAATGCTTGATTTCGAGAGTGAGCGAAACTAATGAAAACATTGTTGGGGTAAAACGTAAAGGGAAAGACCTAGCACCAAATACAATTTGCCATCAGATGTAACTTCTGGAGGCAGTCAAAATGGTCCTTAGAATTCTTCCCTACCTTATTCCTGTGCTGAGATACAGGCTGCTCCAACCTGCTGTAAAATGCTTGATTTCGAGAGTGAGCGAAACTAATGAAAACATTGTTGGGGTAAAACCTAAAGGGAAAGACCTAGCACCAAATCCAATTTGCCATCTGATCTAACTTCTGGAGGCAGTCAAAATGATCCTTAGAATTCTTCCCTACCTTATTCCTGTGCTGAGATACAGGCTGCTCCAACCTGCTGTAAAATGCTTGATTTCGAGAGTGAGCGAAACTAATGAAAACATTGTTGGGGTAAAACCTAAAGGGAAAGGCCTAGCACCAAATTACATTGGACATCTGATCTAACTTCTGGAGGCAGTCAAAATGATCCTTAGAATTCTTCCCTACCTTATTCCTGTGCTGAGATACAGGCTGCTCCAACCTGCTGTAAAATGCTTGATTTCGAGAGTGAGCGAAACTAATGAAAACATTGTTGGGGTAAAACCTAAAGGGAAAGACCTAGCACCAAATACAATTTGCCATCTGATCTAACTTCTGGAGGCAGTCAAAATGATCCTTAGAATTCTTCCCTACCTTATTCCTGTGCTGAGATACAGGCTGCTCCAACCTGCTGTAAAATGCTTGATTTCGAGAGTGAGCGAAACTAATGAAAACATTGTTGGGGTAAAACCTAAAGGGAAAGACCTAGCACCAAATACAATTTGCCATCTGATCTAACTTCTGGAGGCAGTCAAAATGATCCTTAGAATTCTTCCCTACCTTATTCCTGTGCTGAGATACAGGCTGCTCCAACCTGCTGTAAAATGCTTGATTTCGAGAGTGAGCGAAACTAATGAAAACATTGTTGGGGTAAAACCTAAAGGGAAAGACCTAGCACCAAATCCAATTTGCCATCTGATCTAACTTCTGGAGGCAGTCAAAATGGTCCTTAGAATTCTTCCCTACCTTATTCCTGTGCTGAGATACAGGCTGCTCCAACCTGCTGTAAAATGCTTGATTTCGAGAGTGAGCGAAACTAATGAAAACATTGTTGGGGTAAAACCTAAAGGGAAAGACCTAGCACCAAATACTATTTGCCATCTGATCTAACTTCTGGAGGCAGTCAAAATGAGTATTTGAATTCTTCCCTACCTTATTCCTGTGCTGAGATACAGGCTGCTCCAACCTGCTGTAAAATGCTTGATTTCGAGAGTGAGCGAAACTAATGAAAACATTGTTGGGGTAAAACCTAAAGGGAAAGACCTAGCACCAAATTCCATTGGCCATCTGATCTAACTTCTGGAGGCAGTCAAAATGAGTATTTGAATTCTTCCCTACCTTATTCCTGTGCTGAGATACAGGCTGCTCCAACCTGCTGTAAAATGCTTGATTTCGAGAGTGAGCGAAACTAATGAATACATTGTTGGGGTAAAACCTAAAGGGAAAGACCTAGCACCAAATTGCATTGGCCATCTGATCTAACTTCTGGAGGCAGTCAAAATGATCCTTAGAATTCTTCCCTACCTTATTCCTGTGCTGAGATACAGGCTGCTCCAACCTGCTGTAAAATGCTTGATTTCGAGAGTGAGCGAAACTAATGAAAACATTGTTGGGGTAAAACCTAAAGGGAAAGACCTAGCACCAAATTGCATTGGCCATCTGATCTAACTTCTGGAGGCAGTCAAAATGAGTATTTGAATTCTTCCCTACCTTATTCCTGTGCTGAGATACAGGCTGCTCCAACCGGCTGTAAAATGCTTGATTTCGAGAGTGAGCGAAACTAATGAAAACATTGTTGGGGTAAAACCTAAAGGGAAAGACCTAGCACCAAATTCCATTGGCGATCTGATCTAACTTCTGGAGGCAGTCAAAATGAGCCTTAGAATTCTTCCCTACCTTATTCCTGTGCTGAGATACAGGCTGCTCCAACCTGCTGTAAAATGCTTGATTTCGAGAGTGAGCGAAACTAATGAAAACATTGTTGGGGTAAAACCTAAAGGGAAAGGCCTAGCACCAAATTGCATTGGCCATCTGATCTAACTTCTGGAGGCAGTCAAAATGAGTATTTGAATTCTTCCCTACCTTATTCCTGTGCTGAGATACAGGCTGCTCCAACCTGCTGTAAAATGCTTGATTTCGAGAGTGAGCGAAACTAATGAAAACATTGTTGGGGTAAAACCTAAAGGGAAAGACCTGGCACCAAATACAATTTGCCATCTGATCTAACTTCTGGAGGCAGTCAAAATGATCCTTAGAATTCTTCCCTACCTTATTCCTGTGCTGAGATACAGGCTGCTCCAACCTGCTGTAAAATGCTTGATTTCGAGAGTGAGCGAAACTAATGAAAACATTGTTGGGGTAAAACCTAAAGGGAAAGACCTAGCACCAAATACAATTTGCCATCTGATCTAACTTCTGGAGGCAGTCAAAATGATCCTTAGAATTCTTCCCTACCTTATTCCTGTGCTGAGATACAGGCTGCTCCAACCTGCTGTAAAATGCTTGATTTCGAGAGTGAGCGAAACTAATGAAAACATTGTTGGGGTAAAACCTAAAGGGAAAGACCTAGCACCAAATACAATTTGCCATCTGATCTAACTTCTGGAGGCAGTCAAAATGAGTATTTGAATTCTTCCCTACCTTATTCCTGTGCTGAGATACAGGCTGCTCCAACCTGCTGTAAAATGCTTGATTTCGAGAGTGAGCGAAACTAATGAAAACATTGTTGGGGTAAAACCTAAAGGGAAAGACCTAGCACCAAATACAATTTGCCATCTGATCTAACTTCTGGAGGCAGTCAAAATGATCCTTAGAATTCTTCCCTACCTTATTCCTGTGCTGAGATACAGGCTGCTCCAACCTGCTGTAAAATGCTTGATTTCGAGAGTGAGCGAAACTAATGAAAACATTGTTGGGGTAAAACCTAAAGGGAAAGGCCTAGCACCAAATACAATTTGCCATCTGATCTAACTTCTGGAGGCAGTCAAAATGATCCTTAGAATTCTTCCCTACCTTATTCCTGTGCTGAGATACAGGCTGCTCCAACCTGCTGTAAAATGCTTGATTTCGAGAGTGAGCGAAACTAATGAAAACATTGTTGGGGTAAAACCTAAAGGGAAAGACCTAGCACCAAATTGCATTGGCCATCTGATCTAACTTCTGGAGGCAGTCAAAATGATCCTTAGAATTCTTCCCTACCTTATTCCTGTGCTGAGATACAGGCTGCTCCAACCTGCTGTAAAATGCTTGATTTCGAGAGTGAGCGAAACTAATGAAAACATTGTTGGGGTAAAACCTAAAGGGAAAGACCTAGCACCAAATACAATTTGCCATCTGATCTAACTTCTGGAGGCAGTCAAAATGAGTATTTGAATTCTTCCCTACCTTATTCCTGTGCTGAGATACAGGCTGCTCCAACCTGCTGTAAAATGCTTGATTTCGAGAGTGATCGAAACTAATGAAAACATTGTTGGGGTAAAACCTAAAGGGAAAGGCCTAGCACCAAATTGCATTGGCCATCTGATCTAACTTCTGGAGGCAGTCAAAATGAGTATTTGAATTCTTCCCTACCTTATTCCTGTGCTGAGATACAGGCTGCTCCAACCTGCTGTAAAATGCTTGATTTCGAGAGTGAGCGAAACTAATGAAAACATTGTTGGGGTAAAACCTAAAGGGAAAGACCTGGCACCAAATACAATTTGCCATCTGATCTAACTTCTGGAGGCAGTCAAAATGATCCTTAGAATTCTTCCCTACCTTATTCCTGTGCTGAGATACAGGCTGCTCCAACCTGCTGTAAAATGCTTGATTTCGAGAGTGAGCGAAACTAATGAAAACATTGTTGGGGTAAAACCGAAAGGGAAAGACCTAGCACCAAATACAATTTGCCATCAGATCTAACTTCTGGAGGCAGTCAAAATGGTCCTTAGAATTCTTCCCTACCTTATTCCTGTGCTGAGATACAGGCTGCTCCAACCTGCTGTAAAATGCTTGATTTCGAGAGTGAGCGAAACTAATGAAAACATTGTTGGGGTAAAACCTAAAGGGAAAGACCTAGCACCAAATACAATTTGCCATCTGATCTAACTTCTGGAGGCAGTCAAAATGAGTATTTGAATTCTTCCCTACCTTATTCCTGTGCTGAGATACAGGCTGCTCCAACCTGCTGTAAAATGCTTGATTTCGAGAGTGAGCGAAACTAATGAAAACATTGTTGGGGTAAAACCTAAAGGGAAAGACCTAGCACCAAATACAAATTGCCATCTGATCTAACTTCTGGAGGCAGTCAAAATGATCCTTAGAATTCTTCCCTACCTTATTCCTGTGCTGAGATACAGGCTGCTCCAACCTGCTGTAAAATGCTTGATTTCGAGAGTGAGCGAAACTAATGAAAACATTGTTGGGGTAAAACCTAAAGGGAAAGACCTGGCACCAAATACAATTTTCCATCTGATCTAACTTCTGGAGGCAGTCAAAATGATCCTTAGAATTCTTCCCTACCTTATTCCTGTGCTGAGATACAGGCTGCTCCAACCTGCTGTAAAATGCTTGATTTCGAGAGTGAGCGAAACTAATGAAAACATTGTTGGGGTAAAACCTAAAGGGAAAGACCTGGCACCAAATACAATTTGCCATCTGATCTAACTTCTGGAGGCAGTCAAAATGATCCTTAGAATTCTTCCCTACCTTATTCCTGTGCTGAGATACAGGCTGCTCCAACCTGCTGTAAAATGCTTGATTTCGAGAGTGAGCGAAACTAATGAAAACATTGTTGGGGTAAAACCTAAAGGGAAAGACCTAGCACCAAATACAATTTGCCATCAGATCTAACTTCTGGAGGCAGTCAAAATGGTCCTTAGAATTCTTCCCTACCTTATTCCTGTGCTGAGATACAGGCTGCTCCAACCTGCTGTAAAATGCTTGATTTCGAGAGTGAGCGAAACTAATGAAAACATTGTTGGGGTAAAACCTAAAGGGAAAGACCTAGCACCAAATACAATTTGCCATCTGATCTAACTTCTGGAGGCAGTCAAAATGAGCCTTAGAATTCTTCCCTACCTTATTCCTGTGCTGAGATACAGGCTGCTCCAACCTGCTGTAAAATGCTTGATTTCGAGAGTGAGCGAAACTAATGAAAACATTGTTGGGGTAAAACCTAAAGGGAAAGACCTAGCACCAAATACAATTTGCCATCTGATCTAACTTCTGGAGGCAGTCAAAATGATCCTTAGAATTCTTCCCTACCTTATTCCTGTGCTGAGATACAGGCTGCTCCAACCTGCTGTAAAATGCTTGATTTCGAGAGTGAGCGAAACTAATGAAAACATTGTTGGGGTAAAACCTAAAGGGAAAGACCTAGCACCAAATACAATTTGCCATCAGATCTAACTTCTGGAGGCAGTCAAAATGAGTATTTGAATTCTTCCCTACCTTATTCCTGTGCTGAGATACAGGCTGCTCCAACCTGCTGTAAAATGCTTGATTTCGAGAGTGAGCGAAACTAATGAAAACATTGTTGGGGTAAAACCTAAAGGGAAAGACCTAGCACCAAATTGCATTGGCCATCTGATCTAACTTCTGGAGGCAGTCAAAATGGTCCTTAGAATTCTTCCCTACCTTATTCCTGTGCTGAGATACAGGCTGCTCCAACCTGCTGTAAAATGCTTGATTTCGAGAGTGAGCGAAACTAATGAAAACATTGTTGGGGTAAAACCTAAATGGAAAGACCTAGCACCAAATACAATTGGCCATCTGATCTAACTTCTGGAGGCAGTCAAAATGATCCTTAGAATTCTTCCCTACCTTATTCCTGTGCTGAGATACAGGCTGCTCCAACCTGCTGTAAAATGCTTGATTTCGAGAGTGAGCGAAACTAATGAAAACATTGTTGGGGTAAAACCTAAAGGGAAAGACCTAGCACCAAATTCCATTGGCCATCTGATCTAACTTCTGGAGGCAGTCAAAATGATCCTTAGAATTCTTCCCTACCTTATTCCTGTGCTGAGATACAGGCTGCTCCAACCTGCTGTAAAATGCTTGATTTCGAGAGTGAGCGAAACTAATGAAAACATTGTTGGGGTAAAACCTAAAGGGAAAGGCCTAGCACCAAATACAATTTGCCATCTGATCTAACTTCTGGAGGCAGTCAAAATGAGTATTTGAATTCTTCCCTACCTTATTCCTGTGCTGAGATACAGGCTGCTCCAACTTGCTGTAAAATGCTTGATTTCGAGAGTGAGCGAAACTAATGAAAACATTGTTGGGGTAAAACCTAAAGGGAAAGACCTAGCACCAAATACAATTTGCCATCTGATCTAACTTCTGGAGGCAGTCAAAATGAGTATTTGAATTCTTCCCTACCTTATTCCTGTGCTGAGATACAGGCTGCTCCAACCTGCTGTAAAATGCTTGATTTCGAGAGTGAGCGAAACTAATGAAAACATTGTTGGGGTAAAACCTAAAGGGAAAGACCTAGCACCGAATTCCATTGGCCATCTGATCTAACTTCTGGAGGCAGTCAAAATGATCCTTAGAATTCTTCCCTACCTTATTCCTGTGCTGAGATACAGGCTGCTCCAACCTGCTGTAAAATGCTTGATTTCGAGAGTGAGCGAAACTAATGAAAACATTGTTGGGGTAAAACCTAAAGGGAAAGGCCTAGCACCAAATTGCATTGGCCATCTGATCTAACTTCTGGAGGCAGTCAAAATGATCCTTAGAATTCTTCCCTACCTTATTCCTGTGCTGAGATACAGGCTGCTCCAACCTGCTGTAAAATGCTTGATTTCGAGAGTGAGCGAAACTAATGAAAACATTGTTGGGGTAAAACCTAAAGGGAAAGACCTAGCACCAAATACAATTTGCCATCTGATCTAACTTCTGGAGGCAGTCAAAATGATCCTTAGAATTCTTCCCTACCTTATTCCTGTGCTGAGATACAGGCTGCTCCAACCTGCTGTAAAATGCTTGATTTCGAGAGTGAGCGAAACTAATGAAAACATTGTTGGGGTAAAACCTAAAGGGAAAGACCTAGCACCAAATACAATTTGCCATCTGATCTAACTTCTGGAGGCAGTCAAAATGAGTATTTGAATTCTTCCCTACCTTATTCCTGTGCTGAGATACAGGCTGCTCCAACCTGCTGTAAAATGCTTGATTTCGAGAGTGAGCGAAACTAATGAAAACATTGTTGGGGTAAAACCTAAAGGGAAAGACCTAGCACCAAATACAATTTGCCATCTGATCTAACTTCTGGAGGCAGTCAAAATGGTCCTTAGAATTCTTCCCTACCTTATTCCTGTGCTGAGATACAGGCTGCTCCAACCTGCTGTAAAATGCTTGATTTCGAGAGTGAGCGAAACTAATGAAAACATTGTTGGGGTAAAACCTAAAGGGAAAGACCTAGCACCAAATTCCATTGGCCATCTGATCTAACTTCTGGAGGCAGTCAAAATGATCCTTAGAATTCTTCCCTACCTTATTCCTGTGCTGAGATACAGGCTGCTCCAACCTGCTGTAAAATGCTTGATTTCGAGAGTGAGCGAAACTAATGAAAACATTGTTGGGGTAAAACCTAAAGGGAAAGGCCTAGCACCAAATACAATTTGCCATCTGATCTAACTTCTGGAGGCAGTCAAAATGAGTATTTGAATTCTTCCCTACCTTATTCCTGTGCTGAGATACAGGCTGCTCCAACTTGCTGTAAAATGCTTGATTTCGAGAGTGAGCGAAACTAATGAAAACATTGTTGGGGTAAAACCTAAAGGGAAAGACCTAGCACCAAATACAATTTGCCATCTGATCTAACTTCTGGAGGCAGTCAAAATGAGTATTTGAATTCTTCCCTACCTTATTCCTGTGCTGAGATACAGGCTGCTCCAACCTGCTGTAAAATGCTTGATTTCGAGAGTGAGCGAAACTAATGAAAACATTGTTGGGGTAAAACCTAAAGGGAAAGACCTAGCACCGAATTCCATTGGCCATCTGATCTAACTTCTGGAGGCAGTCAAAATGATCCTTAGAATTCTTCCCTACCTTATTCCTGTGCTGAGATACAGGCTGCTCCAACCTGCTGTAAAATGCTTGATTTCGAGAGTGAGCGAAACTAATGAAAACATTGTTGGGGTAAAACCTAAAGGGAAAGGCCTAGCACCAAATTGCATTGGCCATCTGATCTAACTTCTGGAGGCAGTCAAAATGATCCTTAGAATTCTTCCCTACCTTATTCCTGTGCTGAGATACAGGCTGCTCCAACCTGCTGTAAAATGCTTGATTTCGAGA